>NW_021320032.1:426490-595035 GCF_001605985.2 Dendrobium catenatum | reverse complement strand
TCTATTTTAGCTTGGAGATGTATTAAGGGATTTATTCCTGTGGACACTGTTATTCAAAGAAAAGGCTTTTTCTTACCTTCTAAATGTCAATGTTGTGAGAATATTGAAAGTATAAACCACATTTTTCTTAATGGTCATATTGCTAGGAAGATTTGGGATTACTATTCTGATTTGGCTAATATTAATCAGGGGACTATCTATAATGATCTTACCCCTATGTTAAATCTTTGGATGAACAATTCTAAAGGCCATATTCTTAACCTAATCCCAATTCTTATTTTATGGTTCATTTGGAAATCTAGAAATGAATCCAAGCATTCTGGTATTAAAATGGATGCTTCTGTTATCATTTCTAATATTAACCATAAAATTAATCACTTATCCTCTTGTAATTTAATCTCTAATAAACATTACAGAAATGCTAAACAGTTGGCAGATTTTTTCGGTATTAACATGAATATCAATGCTGCCAAATGTATGAGCAGGCTGGTTATTTGGAGAAAACCGATTGTTCCTTATGTCAAATTGAATACTGATGGTTCTGTTAGGAATAATTTAGCTGGCACCGGGGGCATCATTCGGGATCATGCTGGTAAAGTTTTATCTGTTTTTGCTTCCCCCTTGCAATTTTGCTCTGTTTTGACTGCTGAACTCTCCGGTCTTCAATTGGGGATTGATAAGTGTATTACTTTGGGGTTTCATAATGTTTGGATTGAGGTGGATGCTGATCTTGTGGTTCAAATCATTAACAATAAAGTTCAGGGTAATCCTCAAAACTTCTATCTTATTAGGAAAATTAGAAATTCTCTTACATCTATTGACTATTATATTTCTCATATTTATCGTGAAGCTAATGCTTGTGCTGACTGGTTGGCTAACTTTGGTTGTCATCTTGAAAGTTATCAAGATCTGAATATTTATAGTTTAAATCCTGTTTTGAAAGGCATGATATTGTTGGATAAAACTTCCCTCCCTTACATTAGAAATGGTTGTGTCTCATGACTGTGGGTTTCTTCTTTTTTAGCATTGTAGGAGCTGGTTTGATCTTTTTTGACCCGCTTCATAATTCCATTTTATATATCTCCTTGGTGGTCAATTCTGGTGGTAGCTACCGTTGCAGGTTATCTGATATTTACTTAAACTTTATTGTTTCTTTCCATTTTTTGTCTCAGTGGTTAACTAATATTAATATTGAGTTTGATTTTCTTCTCCCTGTTCGTCGCTGTCATGTTTTTTGGGTTCTTATTTTGGTGTTTGAAAATTGTCATTTACAAGTTGATGGTATTCTGGAGAATATGGTTAATGCGGAGATCATTGTGAATTTTGTTCTCGGTTTTATGTCCCAGAATTTTAGTTATCTGCATTTCTTCTTTCATAATATCATTAATATTTTGAAGATCTGTCTGGAAACTGAGAGACCTGGGCGCTTATTTAGTTTCTCTGAATTATTCTAGCATTCTAGGAATACCAGGCTCAGTATCGGGAGAGAGCTTCTTTCTTCCATTCTATGCAAGTTGTTTTATCCTAAGTCTGATGCTGATGCGTCTCAAAATCTGGAATCTATTATCATTGTTTTGATTAAGAGTGATCCTAATGTTTGTTTTTGGAGTGTTACTTGCAGGATAATTGATAGTTGCTGTCTTTTTAGCTCTAAAGGTGGCCAGGTTCTTCTTTTGCCTATCATTTTCGTCAATTTCTATTTTCTTTTAATTTTTTGCAGGAAGTTCGTGCCAAAAGCTACTCATTGGATCTTCCTTTTTTTGGGTGCTGTCGTCTCACAGCCCGATTGTTTTTTGCATTCAATTTTGTAATCATAGGATAAGGACCGACCGGCTTCTAGGTTTTTTCTTTCTTTTTTGGATTGTAGCTCTTTTGAGCAGTAGTAAGCTGGTTGGTCCTTTTAAGGACTTTGTAACCGATTTTTGAAGTAACACGTAGGCCCCTCCGCGAGTTTTAACCAAAAAAAAAAAAAATCTGACCAAATCATATAAGAAGAGTCTCTGTAATCTTATTTTTCCACAAGAGCTACTCCAACCTTTCACATATATGCTAATTTTGTATTCTATCTTTAAGAGTAAAATCACTCATCCACTTGAGCACCCTCATTACTGTAGCACTTATATCTAAAAATAAATAAAGAAATTAAAAAACAAGCAACCTTAGATAGCAAACTTTTCTAGTGTTATTCATCAATATAATCCATGTGCCTTGACATAAATATTAAAGAACACTGATAAATGCCTGCCAACACACTACACTAAGGCTTCATTTGGGATGACTTTTTATTGCTTTTTAAAATGGAGTTTTAGTAAAAAAAAATTTAATTTTTGTATTAAAACTCCATTTTAAAAAGTAATAAAAAATCCATTCCAAACGAAACCTAAGGCTTTCTTTTGGACAGTTCAACCGTTTTTTTGTGCTTTATTTTAACATTTCTTACTCAACAACAATTTCAAAAGAAATTTTTTTCTCTAAATAAAAAATTGTAAGGCAAATTTTTTAATAAGCTTTCATCCAAACACGGTACTTTTTACTGTTTTTCTTATCACGAAAATAATCAACAACTATTCCAAACAAACGGAACATGACCTGCAGTCACCAAGTGGGGTCTAGACAACCAAATTATTTAACTCTTTGAATGCAAAAAAAGACGTCTGGTACCCTGCAAATAGAAGTGGAACATTAATCTAAATCTCCAAAAGAATTAAAGAGAAAGAAGAATACACTAAATTACTACCAACGAACATCATCTCTTGTGGGCTCCGAAAATTCGGCCCCGGCCTCCCCGCCGCGCGATTTCTTTTTTTGTTTAGTTGAGCGAGGGGAGTTTTAACGGACTAAGTTCCGACGTAAATTTTGGAAGGCAGATGGGTTTGTAGATAAGACACTACCCAGAGATTTCGCCCTCATTTTGTGAGGACTTTATGATCTGAGTTCTGGTTTCCTATAGGCGCAAGCCCCTATAGTTAATTATCTCTCTCTATCACGAGAGAGAACTTTCGATTAAGGCTAGTCATCGATCAGATACGTAGAGTATACGTGTTATCTGGCATATAGTAGCAGCAATGGATTTAGGTATTGTTAGACATTTGATTTAGATTTGGGTATATTTGATATTTAAAATAGGAAATTGCACCATCTTGCACTTAAAGAGGATGGTGGGGAATGGATGATGGGCTCGATCAAGATCCCATGGTTCCGTCATCCCGGGCCATCATGGTCCCTGGTCTACTTAGTCAGAGGAGGTAGTCGACCCAACCTGACAGAAGGATCCTTGTCGGCAGCCATGGGTTGCTTCGTCCAAGGGGACCTTGTAGACCTGGGTTGGAAGTTTGTCTAAGTGGACAAATTTGAATCCACCTTAGCTTACAGAGGGCTTTGTGCCCTATCGATCATATCCTATTGATTCATATCTCAAGGATTTGATGCCAATAAGGAGCGTATTGGCTCTGGCCATAACCGGTATATCGTGGTGCCATTTGGCGGCAAAACCACTCGGTTCAGAGGGCCCCGGGTCGTCGTAACCGTTTATCCTGCGGTTTCATTTGGCGGCAGACCGCCGGTTAGAGGACACGTACCACGTCTTTACTGACAGGAGATTGTTTTGAGAATGGATCCTAGTGATATTTTCGACTAGGCATTTAGCTCTTTTGTGAGCTAAAGTAAATTTTGATTTGTCCACCTTGGCAAACTGTTACGGAGGGTGGATGGATTTTTCTTTAAGCATTGATGGTTTGATTTCAGTTTTAAATATTTGAGATTTTTGGGATTTTGGATTTCTAGAGTATTTGGATGGAGCTTTGGATTAAATGGACCCCTCTGGTTGAGATTAGCGTTCAACACGGCCATCATCGGGGTGTTTGGGGTCATTTCTTTATTTGATTGGACCTCATCAACTCGACCAAGCTATTGATCGAGGATCGGGTTTCTCATAGGCTTTGTTCCTTTGTTAATGAATTTTCTTGATTTTAGGCCTTGAAGGTCGAATATGAATACATTAAAATAAATATTCCAGTCAACTTCGTGACTGTATATTTATTCAATGATTCGAGCCCTGTCTACTCCTATTTGCTTGCTTAGGAGGATCGGGCTTCTCATAGGCTTCGTGCCTTTCAGTAAATTCTTTTGATTTTAAGCCTTAAAGGCCTAATTTGAATGTATTGAAACAAATACACTGGTCACCACGACCGTGTATTCGTTTAAAGGTTCGAACCCTGTCGACTTCCATTGGTCCGTATAGAAGGATAAGGTTCGAACTAGAATTCACTTATTGACCGGCGCAGCATCCCTAAGTGTCACGTGTGTACCAAGAATACGCTCGTCGGGGCCCATACGGGTGATTTGGCAATTTCATTGATTTGACGTACCCCTTTGTGTACCTATGTGTATACAAGCTACGGTGTACGTGTAGGGGTATTTTGAAAGTATTTGTAGACGCCTTCTGGCTGCTTGTATAAGTGTTGCATATCTGGTGGCGTTGGATTGTAGATTGTAGACGCCTTCTGTCTGCTTGTATCAGTGTTGCAGATCTGGTGGCATGGCGTTGTAGATTGTAGACGCCTTCTGTCTGCTAGTAGGAGTGTTGCAGATTCGGTGGCGTTTGATTGTAGATTGTAGACGTCTTCTGTCTGCTTGTATCAGTGTTGCAGATCCGGTGGCGTAGCGTTGTAGATTGTAGACGCCTTCTGTCTGCTAGTAGGAGTGTTGCATATCCGGTGGCATTGGATAGTAGATTGTAGACACCTTCTGTCTTCTTGTATCAGTGTTGTAGATCCGGTGGTGCAGCGTTGTAGATTGTAAACGCCTTCTGTCTCCTAGTAGGAGTGTTGTAGATCCGGTAGCGTTGGATTGTAGATTGTAGACGCTTTCTGTCTGCTTGTATCAGTGTTGCAGATCCGATGGCGTAGTGTTGTAGATTGTAGACGCCTTCTGTCTGCTAGTAGGAGTGTTGCAGATCCGGTGGCGTTGGATTGTAGATTGTAGATGCCTTCTGTCTGCTTGTATCAGTGTTGCAGATCCGGTGGCGTAGCGTTGTAGATTGTAGATGCCTTCTGTCTGCTAGTAGGAGTGTTGAATATCTGGTGGCATGGCGTTTGATGTTGACTGCCCCTTTCTCAATCATCGAGGAAGGGACTTTCTGGACTTTGGAGTCAATGACCGTTGATTTGAAAAGAACTCTTTTTAGGCTCTTCGGCGTAGTGGACTTTCTATTTTTGGTTTTTGTAGACATCAGAATTGTTTTCTTCCTAAGGATGGGACAAGGAAGAAATTTTGGAACACCAGGAAGTTTAGTTCTAATTTGTTTGAACTTTCCTCCCATTCTGCCAGGAGGTGTCTTTCTTCATACATCGGGCTGCCTTTGTACCAGGTGTACTTGTAGATTTTGATCATCATTGTCGTAGGTGATATTAATACTTGTGTCTACAGTGGTCCGCTATGCTTACGAGGTTCTCACTGTTGTTATCCACAAGGAGGTTGTGTTTATTTGCAAGGACCCGTTGCAGCCGCTACGAGCTCCTGGAATTTTTCGTATGAAACCCATTGTTGCCTACATCATGCCCACCTGTTGCCAATCTCAGGTGGGATTTGTTGGGTTTGTTTGCATGACCGGGTCTTTGATTGTTGATCTCCAGCATTGCCATCTCAATCAACAGGCATTTGTAGGGATTGCTGTAGGAATTCATGCATCGAGGTCTTGTAATTTGAATTTCCTCATGCGTGATTCAAACTTTGTCCTTGTATGTGTTTGGATCCAAGTTTAGTTTCATTCAGACTTGAATTCATCAAGTTTACAGGTCTCCCCTTCATGTCGTACAGCCCGAGTTCAAGTACGAATTCAAGTGCTTGTCCGAGTTGATTGTTCATAGTCTTTTTGAAATCCTTTTAGTTCAATTTTGCATTCAAATGATTTCAATTTGGTCCCATTTCGAGTTCATTTCATTTGAATTTGATCTTCAGTTCTGTCTTGATTTTATTTGGATTTGAACTTTTTTTTTAGAAATCATTTAGGCTTCTTCTGATTTAGGTCCACAATTCCTCTGTTTACTTTCAATCAAGTTCGAAAGTCCACTGCTCTTTCTCATTTGAGTCCAAACTCTTATTCTTTTGAGTGCAAAACAGGTCCAAGTGTAGTAGTATTTCACCCGAAATTTCGGCAGCCTCCCGACGTCTCCCCTGTTTAGGGGAAAATGACGGAAAACTGGGCCTTTCCCGCCACGCTAGAGAAAAGCGTGTACGGTAGGTGCCCACTTTCGAGGACACCGCGGCCGTGTAAAGTCTTTACCCCCACCACGCCAGAGAAAGGCGTGTATGGGTCTTTGGTACCTGTTGCAAGAAAAGAGCAATTTGCTTTCCCCCCGCCCGGGGGTACTTATAAACATCCCGGTCTCGTCGTAGGTGTCGCACGGTTTCCCATCACACCAAGCTAAAGATTTTATTAAAATTAATTAAAAATCATTAATTATAATTAATTTGCAATTAATTATAATTAATGAAATATTAATTAATTTTGATAAATCATAATTAATTAATAATAATTAATTTTATAATTAATTAAAAAAATTAATGAATTAATTGGAATTAATTAAAACTATTATAATTAAATATTATATGTATATATTATATTATTAAAAATAATAATAATAATAACATAAAAAAAGAAAACCCTCCCTCCCCAATCTCTCGGTTCGGCAGATTACGGGATTTGGCCGGAGAAGACCGCGAGCAGGGAGAAAGTTACCTTCACTTCCAGCGAGCTCCTGTGCTTGCCTCCGATCAAAATGTCGTAACTTCCGTCCCGACAGGTAGGGAAAGTCGTCGAAGTAACGAAGTCGAACAGCAATGGGGGCGCCGAAAGAGCGAGCTCCTGTTGCTCCGTCCGATCAAAATGTCTGACTTCCGATCCGGCGGGGAGGTTGTCGGAGGAGCGATGTCGGACAGCCAAGAAGGAACCAAAGAAACGCACGAAAGGTAGAAAGTTATCTTCATGGACGGTGAGCTCCCGTTCGTGCTTCCGATCGAAATGTCGGACTCCCGATCCAAGAGGAAGGGAAATTGTCGGTCGAGCGAAGTCGAATAGAGTAGAGGGGGTCGGAGGGAGATAGGGAGAGAGTGAGCGTGAGAGAGCCTCGCTCTCTCATTCCCTTCGGCTTTTTAACGACGCAGGAGCGTCGTGTAGGCGACGTGGGAGCGACGTACGGGATACAACGTGCTTCGGCGTGTAGGCGACGTGCGTCGTGGCCTTGGCAGTGGGCAGGTAAGGACTTGATTTTTTTTCTTTTTTGTTATACAGCAGGTCAACAAATGCCCCCCAACAAATGTGGTTGGCGTTTGGAGCGGGCCACGTTTGTTGTATGCTGATTGACCCTATGGATCTCTAGATATTTGTTCTAGATGTCACACTAGGGTTTCATTTAGTGGATCTCCAAAATTTGTTTGGATGTCACACTACTTTCTTTTAGTGGATCTCCAAAATTTGTTTGGATGTCACACTAATCTTCTTTCTCCATTGCACTTCTAGATGTATCCATAGATGGTTGATATCTTGTTGAAATTTTAAATATTTATTTGGGGATCTCGACATATATCACGATGTCAACCCAAATAAATATTTAAAATGCCCTCAGTCTTTAGGGACATTTGTAGATGTCATTCAGGGAACTTATTCTACAACTTTAGCTAGAGCCCTGAGATTTTGATCATTCTGTCCTGTGCTTTGTGCTACGGACTTAGTGAAGGATTGTTTGATTTGTCTTTACTGACTTGTCAGAAATTTTGTATTCCTTCTGCCCTTTGCTTCTAGCTTTGGCGGGCTTGACGAAGCGGTAGATGCCGGTAACTTAAACCTTAGGTTTGTATTAGGTCGATGGCGAAAAGTCATCGGTCCAGAGCTTTGTGCATAGCGGACTTGTTGATGACAGAATCCACTTAGTTCAGCCATAAGCTTTTGATGAACTGTGGGATAGTTCTCTTAGGTCCTTTGCTTTGTGCTTGGACGGACTTGTTGAAGGATTTGCAGGTTCTGGACTCAATTGATAGTACCAAACGTAGGTAGTATCTTGATCCTTAACCACTTGAGAAGACTTTAATCTGAATAACTTGAGTTCATCAGATCGGAGAGCTAGGATTTGACAGCTCTTCGTCCTCTGGTTGTTGAGATGGGGGTTCCTCTACTGCGGCCTTTCTTATGGCTTTTTGAGTAGATGGAGCTGCCAGCGATCCGGCTATATTTGGGCTTGTTGTATCCGATCTTTTACACCCATTAATGTTTCAGACTTGAGCTATGGGAATTGCGCTCCCCAATGCTGATTTTGCTGAAGTTGACAGATTTGGAGTCATCCTTCATGGTTTTAGATTTTGGAGCCTACAAACATTCAGTAGTTGCTCGAGACTCATCTTCCCTTAGAACTTTGATTCTCCGGTCATTTTGGAGAACTTTGCAGACTACGATCACTTGAACTGATCGAGTCAAATTGGCCTTCGTTCTTCCTACAGTCCCTACTGACGAGTTGACGAAGTGGGGGTTCCGCTACTACGGCCTTTCTTATGGCTTATTGAGTAGACAGGGCTGCCAGCGATCCGGCCATATTTGGGCTTGTTGGATCCGACCTTTTACACCCATTCGAACCTTAAGCTTCAGGCTGTTGAAAGACTTCAAGCTTTTCCGGCTCAATTTTGTAGGAGTGTGTAGTTTCAAAAGTCTCTTTCTTGACTTTTAAACCTTGGTTTGTTGGAGAAGGTGTCTCGATCTTTTGAGAGGTCACCTGCATATACTTTGAAAAAGAAGATCTTTGTATTCTTCAGCACAAAAGATATATGAATTGATAATTTTAAATATTTATTCAGGGATCTCGGCATGCAGCACGATGTCGACCCGAATAAATATTTAAAATGCCCCCTATCTCGCAGGGACATTTTAGAGCAGAATAGAATTAGAATCTTGAAATTTTAAATATTTATTTGACGATCTCGGCACGCAGCGCGATGTCGACCTGGATAAATATTTAAAATGCCCCCAGTCTAACAGGGGAATTTTGAAATGTGTTATCATGACATAAGAGAATTTCAAAATAGAGAACATATACGCTAATAAACGTGTATGAAAGTATAGCGTATTAAACATGACATCTGCTTGAGAAATTCATGCATAGTATTTCTTCATGTATCGGCCATTGATGGGCGGCATGGGCCTTTGACCATTCAGATCGATGAGTTGATAAGCTCCTCCTTGGTACACCTTTTCAATGACAAAAGGTCCTTCCCAGTTGGATATAAATTTGCCACCAATTTTTCGGTGTGGGATGATTGGTCTTCTCAGCACCAGGACCAATTCTCCTTCTTGAAATGATCGAGGACGCACCATTCGAACAAAAGACTTTTTCATTCTTGCTCGGTAGATTTCCAAGTTCTGCCATGGCGAAATTGGCTAGAGAGTAAGGAGTGTCTTTGGTTGGCATTTTGTAAGTTGTACGATACGCCCATAGCGCTTCTGCCATCTTCGTATGCCATTCCCTTTTGTTCTTGCTAAGGATTTTCTTCAACAATTTCACCAGTGTCTTGTTGAAGGCTTCTGCCATGCCATTTGCTCTCGGGTAGTAAATGGAAGAGTACAGCCAATCAATTTTGTGCATGTCAACGAACTTATAGATTTTTGTACTCTTGAAAGCAGTTCTGTTGTCTGAGATTATGCGGCGTGGCACATCGAATCTGTAAACAACATTGTGGGTGAAAAAGTTGATCATATGCTCGGATGTAACTTCTCTGAATAGAGCTGCTTCTGCCCACTTAGAAAAATAGTCTGTCGCTGTCAAGATAAAGCGGTGTCCTGCCGATGAGGGCAGATCTATCGGCCCGATAACATCAGTACCCCAGCATTCGAATGGCCAGGATGCTATTGTAGGGTGCAGTGGGTTAGGCGGTTGATGTATAATATCACTGTGAATCTGACACTCGTGGTACCTCTTGGCATGATTGATACAATCTCTGATCATGGTCGGCCAATAATAACCCATTCTTTTGATTTTGACTGCCATCTTGGGACCTGATTGGTGTGCTCCACAAAGTCCTTCATGAACTTCTGCCACCACTTTATCAACTTCTCGAGTCCCTAAGCATCTTAGCCACATTTGATCGAAAGCACGTCGATATAATGTGTTGTTGACAAAAGCATATCATAGTGCTCTCTTTCTGATTTGAGCAGCTAATGATTTTTCTGTTGGTAGTCTACCTTCCTTGAAGTAATCAACGAAAGGTTGCCTCCAGTCATTTTTTTCCTCGACATCTAGGCAATGCCACCATGATTCTGAAGCTTGACTGACCTTGCGTCTTTTCTTAGGAACTTGATGTTCTTCAAGTTGATCTTCAAGATCAACTGGTTGGGTAGGTTGAGGATCAACTGGAGTTGTATCCTGCTGGCTTGAATTTGGTATTCCCTCTGACTGCGGGAATTGTAGTAATGCTGGCTCTAGGATCCGACGATTGTGCACCATAATTATGATGGGCCATTCATCATCCATATTTGCCATTTCTTTAGCCAGTTTGGCAAGAAAATCAGCTTTGCCATTTTGACCTCGGGGAACTTGAGTTAACTGGACAATTGGAATTTACTTCATAAACTCAAGAACTCGTCGATGATAACAGGCCAACTCGAATTTGGTGATTTTGTAAACTCCCAACACTTGATTTACAATAAGTTGAGAATCACCGAAGATTTGGAGATTTCGGATTCGGACATCAATTGCAATCTCCAATCCTGCTATTAAAGCTTCATATTCAGCTTCATTGTTGGTACGAGGTTCAGTCAAGCTGAAAGAGAATCTCATTATGCCTTCCTCGGGCGCCACGAAAATGAGTCCGATTCCGGCTTGAGCTTTCTCTAGATTTGGAGGCCGAGTACGCTTAATCGATGATGCTCCATCAAAATACATCAAAGTACATTTCTCATACTCGTAGCATCTCCTCTTCTTCAACATTCATGATCTGCTCGTTAGGTAGATCGTCGTTGAGTGGTGAATCTGCAGGGATAGGATGTGCAGCAAGAAAGTCTGCTAACACCTGCCCTTTCACTGCTTTCTGCGGAATATATGTAATATCGAACTATAAAAGTATCACTGCTCACCTCGCCAAATGACCTGTCAACGCTGGTCTTATCATTAAGAACTTCAGCGGATCGATATTTGATATCAAGGTGATTTTGTGAGATAGCATATAATGGCGGAGCTTCTGAACTGCAAAAATTAGAGCCAAACAATACTTCTTGATAGGGGAGTAGTGGATTTCTGCTCCTATCAACCTCCGGCTGATATAGTAGAGCGCATTTTCTTTTTCTTCTTCATTATGCTGAGCCAATAATGCTCTGAGGGACTCTTCTAGTGCTGCCGTGTACAGTATAAGAGGCTTCCCGGGGATTGGCGCCGCAAGAATGGGCGGATTTAACAGATATCTCTTAATGCTGTCAAACGCTTCTTGGCACTCTTCGTCCCATTTGAATCGGACATCTTTCTTCATTAACTTTGAAAATGGCTGACACCTACCCGACATATTCGATATAAACCTGCGAATGAAAGCCAGTTGACCTTGTAGGGAGCGAAGTTTCCGAAGGTTCCTTAGAGGTGGCATCTCCACGATCGCCTTGAACTTATTGGGGTCGACTTCAATACCTCGATGTCGAACAACATATCCCAATAATTTGCCGGAGGAATGCACATTTGAGAGGGTTCATCTTCAGATCATATTTTCTGATCCTCTCGAACACAACTCTCAAATCACTTAGGTGATATCTTCTATCCATGATTTTGACAACAAGATCGTCCACATAGCACTCGACCTTTTGATGAATTAAATCATCAAATATACGAGTCATCGCCCTTTGATATGTGGCACCAGCATTCTTCAGGCCGAAGGGCATGACTGTGTAGCAGAATATGCCTATAGGCGTTCTGAATGATGTATGTCTTTCATCTTCATACGTCATTTTAATTTGATTGTAGCCCGACGATCCATTCATAAAAGAGAACATATCATAGTTGGAAGTGTTGTCAATTAAAAGTTCTGATACTGGGAGTGGAAAGTCATCTTTTGGGCATGCCTTGTTGAGGTCCCTGAAGTCGATGCAGATACGAATCTGGCCATTCTTCTTCTTTATAGGGACGATATTGGCAATCCAATCAGAATATTTTTCTTCTCGGATGAAACCTGGTTCTATGAGCTTCTTTGTTTCTGCAATCACCTGTTCTTCAATCTCCAATCTCATTCTCCTTGGAGCTTGCTTGACGGGTACTGCATCAGGCTTGATGGCTAATCTGTGAACTGCCATATCAGGGGATAAGCCGGGCATCTCAGTATATGTCCAGGTAAAACAGTCCCTGAATTCACATAGGAGTTCTTTTATTTCTTCTATTTGATCTTCTGGCATAAGAGAGCTAATGAAGGTTGGGCGAGGGTCCTCCTCAGTTCCCAAGTTGACTTCTTTGAGCTCGTCCATCGTAGCAGCTTGTCCACCATCTTCCAGTTCTTCTGGTGCAAGTTAGTGGTGTTAGCAGTCACCATAGAGATCTTTCTTCCAGTAACAACCCTTTTTGTAGTAAGGGCCTCAGATTCGGATAATCTTTCAAAGACAGAAACTCTTCCTTGGGCAGCACTAATCCTTGCAGAGTGAGACCTTCCAGAAAATTCATCAGAGTTTACGCCGTACACAGGAACGGCTGCTGCCCTTGCAGTAGCTGCTGAGAACTCGAGCCCACCAAAGTGGATGGTGGCTCCAGTATTTCCAGTTTCAATCACACCGTTTGTCAGCTGGATCCTAGCTCCTCGTCCCAGTTAGACGGTCATCAGTGTGTCCTGCATTTCCATTCTACTATAAAATGAAAGGCAGGGGTTAGTGATCAGAATTGATACATCACCCCACACTTTCATAAAATAGAAATAACGCAGAACGAATGATAGCAGGAAAATTAGCATGGAATTTAAAACCCTGCTGATTGAATTTCCATTGATCTTATTTAAAAGAATCATTTTTCAGGAAATTTAAAATTTGATTTGCTTGCTACTATAGCCTTTTAAGTGACTAGCCAGAGATGGAAAGAGAAACCATTCCCTAGCGGAGTCGCTAGAAAACTGTGGCCTCCGAAAATTTGACCCCGGCCTCCCTGCCGCGCGATTTCTTTTTTTGTTTAGTTGAGTGAGGGGAGTTTTAACGGACTAAGTTCCGAGGTAAATTTTGGAAGGCATATGGGTTTGTAGATAAGAAACTACCCAGAGTTTCGCCCTCATTTTGTGAGGACTTTATGATCTGAGTTCTGGTTTTCTATATGCGCAAGCATTTATAGTTAATTACCTCTCGATCACGAGAGAAAACTTTCGATTAAGGCTAGTCATCGATCAGATACGTAGAGTATACGTGTTATCTGGCATATAGTAGCAGCAATGGATTTAGGTATTGGTATAAATTGGATTTAGATTTGGGTATATTTGATATTTAAAATAGGAAATTGCACCATCTTGCACTTAAAGCGAATGGTGGGGGAATGGATGATGGGCCCGATCAAGATCCCATGGTTCCGTTGTCTCGGGCCATCATGGTCCCTGGTCTACTTAGTCAGAGGAGGTAGTCGACCCAACCTGGCAGAAGGATCCTTGTCGGCAGCCATGTGTTGCTTCGTCCAAGGGGACCTTGCAGACCTGGGTTGGATGTTTGTCTAAGGGAACAAATTTGAATCCACCATAGCTTATAGAGGGCTTTGTGCCATATCAATCATATCCTATAGATTCATATCTCAAGGATTTGATGTCAATAAGGAGCGTATTGGCTCTGGCCATAACCGGTATATCGTGGTGGCAAAACCACTCGGTTCAGAGGGCCCCAGGTCGTCGTAACCGTTTATCCTGCGGTGTCATTTAGCGGCAGACCGCCGGTTAGAGGACACGTACCACGTCCTTACTAGCAGGAGATTGTTTTGAGAATGGACCCTAGTGATATTTTCGACTAGGCATTTGGCTCTTTTATGAGCTGAAGTAAATTTTGTTTTGTCCACCTCGGCAAACTGTTGCGGAGGGTGGATAGATTTTGCTTTAAGCATTGATGGTTTGATTTTAGTTTTAAATATTTGAGATTTTTGGGATTTTGGATTTCTGGAGTATTTGGATGGAGCTTTGGATTAAATGGACCCCTATGGTTGAGATTAGTGTTCAACACGGCCATCATCGGAGTGTTTGGGGTCATTTCTTTATTTGATTGAACCTCATCAACTCGACCAAGCTATTGATCGAGGATCAGGTTTCTCATAGGCTTTGTGCCTTTGTTAATAAATTTTCTTGATTTTAGGCCTTGAAGGCCGAATATGAATACATTAAAATAAATATTCCAGTCGACTACATGACTATACATATTTATTCAATGATTCGAGCCCTATCTACTCCTATTTGCTTGCTTAGGAGGATCGGGCTTCTCATAGGCTTCGTGCCTTTCAGTGAATTCTTTTGATTTTAAGCCTTAAAGGCCTAATTTGAATGTATTGAAACAAATACACTGGTCACCACGACCGTGTATTCGTTTAAAGGTTCGAACCCTATCGACTTCCATTGGTCCGTATAGAAGGATCAGGTTCGAACTAGAATTCACTTATTAACCGGTGCAGCATCCCTAAGCGTCACGTGTGTACCAAGAATACGCTCGTCGGGGCCCATACGGGTGATTTGGGAATTTCATTGATTTGATGTACCCCTTTGTGTACTTATGTGTATACAAGCTATGGTGTACGTGCAGGGGTATTTTGAAAGTATTTGTAGACGCCTTCTGGCTGCTTGTATAAGTGTTGCAGATCCGGTGGCGTTGGATTGTAGATTGTAGACGCCTTCTGTCTGCTTATATCAGTGTTGCAGATCCGGTGGCGTAGCGTTGTAGATTGTAGACGCCTTCTGTCTGCTAGTAGGAGTGTTGCAGATCCAGTGGCATTGAATTGTAGATTGTAGACGCCTTCTGTCTGCTTTTATCAATGTTGCAGATCCAGTGGCGTAGCGGTGTAGATTGTAGACGCCTTCTGTCTGCTAGTAGGAGTGTTGCAGATCCGGTGTCGTTGGATTGTAGATTGTAGACGCCTTATGTCTGCTAGCAGGAGTGTTGCAGATCCGATGGCGTTGGATTGTAGATTGTAGACGCCTTCTGTCTGCTTGTATCAGTGTTGCAGATCCGGTGGCATAGAGTTGTAGATTGTAGATGCCTTCTGTCTGCTAGTAGGAGTGTTGCAGATCTGGTGGCATTGGATTGTAGATTATATACGTCTTCTGTCTGCTTGTATCAGTGTTGCAGATCCGGTGGCGTAGCGTTGTAGATTGTAGACGCCTTCTGTCTGCTAGTACGAGTGTTGCAGATCCGGTGGCGTGGCGTTTAATGTTGACTCCCCCTTTCTCAATCACCGAGGAAGGGACTTTCTGGACTTTGGAGTCAATGACCGTTGATTTGAAAAGAACTCTTTTTAGGCTCTTCGGCGTAATGGACTTGCTATTTTTGGTTTTTGTAGACATCAGAATTGTTTTCTTCCTAAGGATGGGACAAGGAAGAAACTTTGGAACACCAGGAAGTTTAGTTCTAATTTGTTTGAACTTTCCTCCCATTCTGCCAGGAGGTGTCTTTCTTCGTACATCGGGCTGCCTTTGTACCCGGTGTACTCGTAGATTTTTACCATCATTGTCGTAGGTGATATTAATACCTGTGTTCACAGTGGTCCGCTATGCTTACGAGGTTCTCACTGTTGTTATCCACAAGGAGGTTGTGTTCATTTGCAAGGACCCGTTGCAGCCGCTACAAGCTCCTGGAATTTTTCGTATGAAACCCATTGTTGCCTACATCATGCCCACCTGTCGCCAATCTCAGGTGGGATTTGTTGGGTTTGTTTGCATGACCGGGTCTTTGATTGCTGATCTCCCGCATTGCCATCTCAATCAACAGGTATTTGTAGGGATTGCTGTAGGAATTCATGCATCGAGGTCTTGTAATTTGAATTTCCTCATACGTGATTCAAACTTTGTCCTTGTATGTGTTTGGATCCAAGTTTAGTTTCATTCAGACTTGAATTCATCAAGTTTACAGGTCTCCCCTTAATGTCGTACAGCCCGAGTTCAAGTACGAATTCAAGTGCTTGTCCGAGTTGATTGTTCATAGTCTTTTTGAAATCCTTTGAGTTCAATTTTGCATTCAAATGATTTCAATTTGGTCCTATTCCGAGTTCATTTCATTTGAATTTGATCTTCAGTTCTGTCTTGATTTTATTTGGATTTGAACTTTTTTTTTTAGAAATCATTTAGGCTTGTTCTGATTTAGGTCCACAAGTCCTCTGTTTACTTTCAATCAAGTTCGAAAGTCCACTGCTCTTTCTCATTTGAGTCCAGACTCTTGTTCTTTTGAGTGCAAAATAGGTCTAAGTGTAGTAGTATTTCACCCGAAATTTTGGCAGCCTCCCGGTGTCTTCCCCGTTTAGGGGAAAATGACGGAAAACTGGGCCTTTCCCGCCACGCTAGAGAAAAACGTGTACGGTAGGTGCCCACTTTCGAGAACACCGCGGCCGTGTAAAGTCTTTGCCCCCACCACGCCAGAGAAAGGCGTGTATGGGTCTTCGGTACCTGTTACAAGAAAAGAGAAATTTGCTTTCCCCCCGCCCGGGTGTACTTATAAACATCCCGGTCTCGTCGTAGGTGTCGCACCGGGTTCCCATCCCACCATGCTAGAGAAAAGCGTGTATAGGCGATTTTCTGGTGTGCCACGAACACCGAGAATAGGATTTGGAACCGAGGGCCACTCGCCTACCTTGTCGTGGGTGTCGCGCCGGTTGCCCCTCCCACCACATTAGAGAAAAGCATGTATAGACAGACCACTGACTCGACACCCATACCGAGGTAAGAGAGAGAGCCTAGGTTCCAGAAATTATACTTTTGATGACTGACGGATCGGCGGTAGAAGCTCGTGGACCGAGGCGGGAGGGCGAGCTTATAATTAATTTGAAATTAATTATAATTAATGAAATATTAATTAATTTTAATAAATCATAATTAATTAATAATATTTAAATAATAATTATTTTTATAATTAATTAAAATAAATAATGTATTAATTGGAATTAATTAAAATAATTATAATTAAATATAATAGTAATAATAACACACAAAAAAAAGAAAACCCTCCCTCCCCAATCTCTCGGTTCGGCGGATTACGGGATTTGGCCGGAGAAGACCGCGAGCAGAGAGAAAGTTACCTTCACTTCCAGCGAGCTCCTGTGCTTGCCTCCGATCAAAATGCCATAACTTTCATCCCAACAGGTAGGGAAAGTCGTCGAAGCAACGAAGTCGAACAGCAATGGGGGTGCCGAAAAAGCGAGCTCCCGTTGCTCCATCCGATCAAAATGTCTGACTTCCGATCCGGCGGGGAGGTTGTCGGAGGAGCGATGTCGGACAGCCAAGAAGGAACTGAAGAAACGCACGGAAGGTAGAAAGTTATCTTCACGGACGGTGAGCTCCCGTTCGTGCTTCCGATCGAAATGTCGGACTCCCGATCCAAGAGGAAGGGAAGTCGTCGGTCGAGCGAAGTCGAATAGAGCAGAGGGGGTCGGAGGGAGATAGGGAGAGAGTGAGCGTGAGAGAGCCTCGCTCTCTCATTCCCTTCGGCTTTTTAACGACGCAGGAGCGTCGTGTAGGTGACGTGGGAGCGACGTGCGGGATACAACGTGCTTCGGCGTGTAGGCGACGTGCGTCATGGCCTTGGCAGTGGGCAGGTAAGGACTTGATTTTTTTTTCTTTTTTGTTATACAGCAGGTCAACATCTCTCTATTAATTCGAACATAATTTAAATCTCCAAATGAATTAAAACGAAAGAAGAATACACTAAATTACTACCAACAAACATCATCTCTCTATAAATTCGAACATAATTTGCAATTCTAGTTAGCCATCTCACTTTACAAACAAAACGTTGAATGTGTCTCAAAACATCCCTATTTGTGTATATCCTCCTACATTTTAGCTATTAATCCCAAACTGGGCTTTCTGTAAGTCTAAATAATTTTAACCTCAAAAACTTTTACTCTGAATCCTTACGTAAAAGCAATAAACTACAGCCCTTAGACATAATAGATTGTTTCATGAGCTTCTCCTACTGTAGCTAGCGCCGTATGCATTGGTGATCTGAAAGGCGTCATCCTATTCATCCTGTATTAAGTCAAAAAAACTATATAGTCAGTTCCGAACTAAGAACAAATGACATTTCTACAAGTGTCAAGTAAGTCACTCGAATATGAAAAAACAAAATGAAATGAATCAGAACAAGCAGAAGGAAAAACACTTCCGATTAATTTATGAAGTATAATAGCAGCTTACGCTAGATAATTACAATGATCTTTGAATTGTACTAAACCGCACTAGCAATAAAGTTCTTTGCATCATTGTAACAATCGAGTAAGCAAAGCTAGCTCTGATAAGAGAAGCCCAAGTGCAAAAGTTGGAATTAGCTTCTCTTATTCATAAAGGTGGCCGAAAAGGTGCTCCATAAATTCAATACTTTATTTTTTTTTTTTAACTTTTTAAAATTATGTCCTTCCATAAGCAATGCAGCACTTTTTACTCAAATAAAGGCTGCCTAAAAGCCCAACCAAACACACCCAAAGCGCACCAATTGTGATGAACATGAATCTAAAGCATGCGGCACACAAATTCTTCCATAACTAAATAAGTAACGCTACAATAATCAATTAAATCCTAACTTAGGCTTCATGTTATCGAGCATTTAATCTACTTTGTGTTAAAAAAGAGTAATGCTAACTTTCACCTTCTCAAATAGAACCTCAAAAATTTTGAGATTTATAGATTGTATTGCATTTACTTGGGTAATGCTTATTGAAAGAATCGAACCGAGAGAAGGAGAGACAGAGAACCGAGAGCGGGAAATTTAGAAAATATGAATTCAATTAATTAGAGCTTGATACAGTTCTGAATATATAGAGAGGAGAAGGATACAATTGTAAATAAAATAAAGATGCAGAAATGTAATATGCGCTAATATCCTCCCGCAAACTAATCATTCGTGGATTGAATGTTTAGTTTGGATCGTAGGTAGCTGAATCGAGCCGGAGAGAAGGCTTTAGTGAAGATGTCGGCGATTTGGTCGATGGAGGAGATGTGCTTGAGTTCGACGTGTCCAGATGCAATGTGCTGCCTGATGAATTGATAATCAATTTCTATGTGCTTCGTCCGTGCGTGAAATACCGGATTCTTTGCGATGGCAATTGCTGAAATGTTGTCGCAATGTATAGAGGTCGGTGAGTCTTGCGGGATTTGTAGTTCGGCAGCCAGACGTCTAAGCCATACCACATCCGAGGTGGCGGCAGAGAGGGAACGGTATTCTGCTTCGGTAGAAGACTTGGCCACTGTTACTTGTTTCTTGACAGACCACGAGATGAGGTTGGGTCCAAGGAAAGTACAGAAACCTGATATAGATTTTCTGTCTGAGCTGTCGGAGGCCCAGTCCGCGTCGGTAAAGGTTTGGAGCTTGAGATCGCCGGATTTGAGTGGTAAACCAAAGGAGATTGTTCCCTTGATGTATCGGAGCACTCGGGTGAGGTCTTTGTAGTGTTGGACGGTCAGGTTGGACATGTGCTGGCAAACCCGATTGGTGGCAAACGCGATGTCAGGCCGAGTTATGGAAAGATATTGCAAGGAACCTGCAAGACGACGATAAAGAGATGTATCAGGGAAAGGTGTATGGTTAGGAGTTAATTGTTTTGAGATAGGCGTGATAGGAGTGGGAGCTGCTTTGCATTCGGTAAAGCCCGCCGTCTGTAGTAATTTCCGTGCGTAGTGTTCTTGTGTGAGGAGAACACCATTGTCGATTTGCTGCACTTGAATACCGAGAAAGAGAGAAATTTCTCCAGGCTGTTTTAGGACGAAGCGCGAGTTGAGATCCCGGAGAAGAGTTTGAATTGCGTCTTGATCGCTTCCTGTGACAAGAATGTCATCTACGTATATTAGAAAATAAATTTGAATATTAGATTTTGTAAGAATGAGTAAAGAAGGGTCGGATCGGCTGAAGGTAAATCCACGGGTTTGAAGAAAGGATGTCAGAGTTTGAAACCACTGTCGGGGAGCTTGTTTGAGGCCGTATAGGGACTTATGTAGTTTGCACACCGCGGTAGGAGAATTAGGATCAACGAAACCCTGCGGTTGTCGCATATAGATATCTTCGGTGAGATTGCCGTGTAGAAAGGCGTTGGAGACGTCGAGTTGCATAACGGGCCACTTCCGATTGATTGCCAGAGTTATAAGCATACGAATAGTCGGCATTTTTGCTACGGGGCTGAAGGTTTCGTTGTAGTTTTCGCCGTAACGTTGTTCGTAGCCCAATGCTACAAGCCGAGCCTTGTAGCGATCTACCTGACCGTTCGGTAGGAGTTTAACTTTGAAGGTCCATTTGCAACCAAGAATTTGTTTGTTGGCGGGAGCGGGAACCAGAGTCCAGGTCTGTTGATTTTGAAGAGCATTGAATTCCGCTTGCATTGCTTGTTTCCAATGAGGTTGATTGCACGCTTGACGGTAGGAGGTAGGAGTCGAAGAAAGGTCGATAGTACCAGCCAGAGCATAGTGAGGATTGGGTTTGAAAATGCCGGACTTCGAGCAGGTTTGCATATGATGCGTGCCTTGTTGAGGTTGGGAAGTGATTGTTGCGGGGGACGGGTTAGACAGTGTTTGTGCTGGAGTGGTGGGGTGGGTTAGTTGAGGTGTGGAAGGGATTGTAATTGAAAATTGTTGAGTTTTGTGAATGGGAGCAGTAGGGGGCGGAATAACAGAGGGTGGTACAATAAGAAGAGGCGGGATAGGATTAGTGTTAGGGGCAGTGTCGGGAGTGAGTTGAGAGTTGTGGTAAGGAAAAATGTGTTCGTGAAATACCACATGTCTTGAAATTTGCGTTTTCTGAGAGGCAAGATTGTAGCAGATGTAGCCTTTGTGTCTTGGAGAGTAGCCAAGGAAGATACTATCGTGCGAACGCGGCGAGAATTTGTTGATGCTGTAAGGTTTCATCCAAGGATGACAGAGGCATCCAAAAACACGGAGATGATCATAGCTTGGATCTTTGTTGTAGAGACGTTTGAACGGAGAATGAAACTGCATGGATGCTGACGGAAGACGGTTAATGAGGTATATGGCAGTGCTGACAACCTCCGGCCAAAAGCGAGACGGCACGTTGGACGAGTGAAACAGAGCACGGGTTAGTTCGAGTATGTGACGGTGCTTTCGTTCTGCGATGCCATTCTGCTCGGGGGTGTGCGGGCAGGAGAGACGATGTAAAATACCGTGATCTTGAAGATAATTCTTGAATGCTGAGCTGAGAAACTCTCCTCCACCGTCCGATTGAAACTTTTTAGGAACACAGCCGAACTGGTTTTTAATGAGACTGCAAAGAATCTTAAATTTGGAAAAAGTTTCTTGTTTAGTTTGCATAAAATAGATCCATGAGAACCTTGTGAAATCATCTATAAATATGACATAATAACGAAAACCGTCATTAGAAATCGTAGGAGCCGGGCCCCAAATGTCCGAGTGAATTAGTTCAAAGGGAAATTTTGAGACAGAACTTCTTTTATTAAAATAGAGCTTGTGGCTCTTAGCTACATTGCAGGAATTACAAAAAGAATTTGAGGAAGAAATGTGGGGAATGGGAATGATTTTTGCTAGAGAGGCAAGAATCCGGCTGTTGGGATGACCCAAACGAGCATGCCAGAGGTTTGTAGTAGTCGCGGTGGTTTGAAGAGCTGTATGCTGGACGTCAGGCGCAGTCCGAATGTGGTAGAGACCTTTATGAAGCTGACCACGAAGAAGAGGGCGTTGATCCTGAGAGTCCTTCATTTCAAAACCGTTAGCGTCAAAGGTGATAGAGATGGAATTATCGGTCGTTAATTTGGAGACAGAAAGTAAATTATGTTTAAGAGAAGGAACGTGAAGTAAATTGCATAATCGTAGCTTACGCGGGGTGTCTGGTAGCGGCAGGAGTCCTTGCCCGGAGTTTTGGATGGGTAGGGATGATCCATTTGCTACCGAGACCGTGTCGGTGCCGTAGTAGGATTGAGGGTATTGGATGTTGTTGTTGTCCGGAGTTAGGTGAGCCGAGGCACCGGTATCTAAAATCCAATCCTGAGATTGCTGTCCGGTAGGTTGAGCAAGCAACGCGCGTGGAGGAGGGGACGTAGTAGGCGCGTACTTGAAGTTACACCGATGCCAGCAATTGAGAGCGAGATGGCCGATCTTGCCGCATATCTGGCATGTTGGGCGTTGATTTGTAGAAGAGTTGGTAGTAGTGTTCGATTGGGGCAGCGGGTGCGGAGGGTTGTTCGGAGTCTTGAAGTTCTTCGGTGGTCGACGGTAGGAGCGGCCACGATTTTGGTTTTGAGATGTAGCATAAAGAACCGAATGATCAGTGGCCGTTTCCTTCTGTGCTTCTTGGTTAACATGGATTTCTTCACTGCAAAGTTGTGAATACAGTGAGTCAAGATCGGCAGGTTGAGAGGAGTTCCGGATGTACGTTTTGAAGGAGTTGTATGTCGCTGGTAGCCCGTTAAGGATGTAGATGGATATGTCTTCGGGGTCGACTATGGATCCTGAGGCGGCGATGTTGTCGACAATGGTCTTGACTTGAGTGAGATATTGCTGCATAGAAAGATTCTTCATCTGAACGTGATGAAGCTCGTTCTTTAGTTGAATGACGCGAGAGCGGCTGGCGAGCTGAAGACGACGTTCAAGAATCGTCCAGACATCATGGGCAGTGGTTGCCGTGATGACATAAGGTAAGATTGTAGGGGAAATAGCCGAAAATAACGTGGAGATCAGCGTGCTGTCGGTGAGCTTCCAGGTCCCGTAAGCGGAGGAGGAGGTGTCAGGCGGCGGCTGTGACGTGCCGTTGAGGTGTCCGTCGTAGCCGGTGGCGGTGAACTGTTGGAGGATTTGAATTCTCCAAATAGCATAGTTATCGGTGGTAAGAGGATGAGGGAGAAGGGTTTTGATGTTGGAAACAAGAAATTTGAGGGGAGCAGGGATGAGGGGTTCGGCGGGAGTTGCTCCGGCAAGATTGGTGGAAGAGGGAGGGAGTGTCGAGGATGATTCTTGATCTCCCATGTATGGTTCAAGATACCATGAAAGAATCGAACCGAGAGAAGGAGAGACAGAGAACCGAGAGCGGGAAATTTAGAAAATATGAATTCAATTAATTAGAGCTTGATACAGTTCTGAATATATAGAGAGGAGAAGGATACAATTGTAAATAAAATAAAGATGCAGAAATGTAATATGCGCTAATACTTATATAGCCTATATAAAATAATAAAACAAATTTTATATATTAAGTTTCAACTGACAAAATAGGAAAACATAAACGTTTCAAATGAAGCCATTGTTTTCGTCTTGTTCACTTCTGTGACTAAGTTATGAAAAGTGGGTGACCTATCCACATCAATCATAGATGCAAAATTAAAAAAAAAAATTAAGAGGAATTTATTTGGGGAGTGAATCCTTACTCTTTCCAAAGAACATATCCTTGATTTCATTTAATGAAGAAATAAAATAAGAGTGATAAAAGCAAATATCGACAAATAGGTTACCTTTTTGTCGGTCATCATCGCCCAACCATCCCTGCTCCATTATCGCCGCCTTCTCCCACATCTTCTTCATGTAATCTCTTCAGCTCTGGATGTCCATACCGAGATACAGCAACCGCGTAGCATCCTATCACATAGACAAATACCAGGAAAACGAGGGAAAAAAGCTGTATATTGGCCAGGAACTGTCCTCGAACCTGACTGTCTCGTGTGATGCAATTGATGTCATTGTCGTCTAGTCGGCATCCCCTCGGCATCATGGGTCCATAAAGAGTGAAAGCGGTTTGGTAGAACCAGAGGCCCTGTAGAGTGATGCAGACGCCGCTTGAGAAGTCGACGGCAAGATTTTCAGGGAGGAGAGAGCCAACGATGCCGGAGGCGATGCAGAGGCCGATAAGGATGACGAGGATGAGGTGGTAATAGCCTTCGAGACCTGTGTGGGCTGTCGAGTGGAAGTAGAAGAGGAGGTACTCCGCGGTGAAGGCTGCCGAAGCTAGAAGGCAGAGAGCGCCCTCCGGCAAGGCAAGCCAACTGAAAAAGTGGAAGATTATAACGTTCTTTTTAATTTATAGGTAAAAACCGAAAAACGAAAGGCAAAAGAGTCATTTTACTAATTTCGACAGGTTTGCATAAAATCATTATTCTTTAATTTTCATATGAATTGCACCAAGTCTTTATTTAGACGTTCTTTGGTTGCAACTTGCAAGTATTCCAAATGCAAATCAACGTTTTAAAAGTTTTGATATTTGACTGAAATAAAAGCAAACACAATTTAAAATTTTAATAGAAATACTTTACTTTTTCAACAGGGCTATATTCATAATATATTAAACTCAAAATAAATCTGAAAGCTAATTCGTTTACCACGAAAGGTTTCAAGACTAATAACCAATAATAGCGTAGTAATTTTGATTTCAAAGGGGGAAAGAGCGAAAATATAATACCCTTTGCCTGTTTGGTTTGACGGAATTCAAATACAGGGAATGAAACGAGAATGGAAATGAAAATATTAAAATAAGTGACATGAAATTAATTTTCGACTACTTACCCTATTGAGGAAAATTGAGTTGAAAATATTTTTTGAATTATTAAAAAATAAGTTTTTATTTGTTATAAAAAGGAGACGTATCACAATGATTTTTGGATGATTTTTTCCCTGTTTTACACTAGAGTTATATAGTTAATTATTAATGAAAAGCTATATTTATTGGTATTTTTTAGATAAATTTAATTATTAACGACTTACAATTTATAATCGACACATGAATACTGAATATAAAAATTGTGAAGTAATTTCATTTGCGTTCACTCCAATACCTTTCAATCAGCAAGAACCTTTTTATTATTAAGGTTAATGCATGCCAATTACTTCGTGATTATAATAAAAATTTGTCCAAGAAAGAGCACGTGTCCATTCCTTCATTAAGTGAAAGACAGCTCACTATGCTGGCCAAATAAAGTTCATGTTTTTAAATGTTATATATCCAATAAATTAGAAAGATTTAATTTCAAAATTCTTCCAATAATGTCTTCTCCAGTTAAATAAGCTACTAATAATCTCCATCACGGACAACTGCTCTACACCTCATGCGAATAACACGACAATGATTACAAAAACTATGCAAAAACACCCCTACAATCGCTCCATTTACGAATAACCAGTATTTAAGTTGGCGATTGAAAACCAACAATCCGTTCATTTCAGAGGATTTCTCCCAGCCAAATTTAACGCGTGGGCATTGAATACAAATCCAATTAAACCCAAATATAGCTTACTCCAACTGAATCTAACCAAACCCAAATACTAGACATTCTAACTCAATCCAATAGAATTCAAATCACAAAGAAATTGCATCCTACTTAACCCCCAAGCCAACTTGAGATAGTGTTGCTAATACTATCAGTAATTAGATAGAAGATTTGGAAGAACAATGAAATTGGGAAAATTTTGTTAAATAAACCCTCAACAAAAAAAAAAGTGATACTTGAATGAGAATAAATATATGAGATGCTTCTACAATTTTGAATTAGATTATCGACTCTAATTTAAGCCAATTAAACATATGCATAAGGCTTTTTATGAAGATTTTTATAGTCAAATGATTAGTAGCTATTGATTTTTTATTAATCTATATCATTAAAAGTGTTTCAAGTGATTTTATTTTAAATGTAAAGTTACTTGAGGATTATCTAAACTCCTAAAATTTTATATAAAACTTCTTGATTTTTTCACCTATAAATAGGAGAAATTATTGTGTACGTAATTCGAACACGTTCGGATGCTGCGTATTTACTGCTTATTTGTTGCGTATTTTTTTATACAAAATTTTTTTGTGCCAAAAAATAACAAATAAATAATACTCACTAAATACTCACTAAATACACAATAAATACGCAAAAAATACGTAGAAAAAATTAAATACACAAAAAATACGCAACAAATAAGCAGTAAATACGCAGCATCCGAACCTATCCTGCGTTCGAATTTTCCAATTTGATAAATGGTATCTTAGTTTATATATGTATGTGTGTGTGCAGTTAGGCGAAGCATGTGACCCATCTGGATCCACCATGCCACGTTGTCGCGTTGCGGCCCACTGAGGTCCGTTCGGGAGAAAGCTAGAGAGAAAACTCGCCCTACTTTCCGGAACCGTTTCCCCCCTTCCGGTCATCTTTTCAAGAGAGACAAACAGCAAATCGCCAAGAGAAACAAGAGCAAGAAAGAAATAGCTGACCTGGTTTTCACGGAGAGAAGCGCAACTGTGCCGTAGAGGAAAAACATTAGTAGCATGCCGCCGTGCTCGAAATCGTTCATATGAGCAGGGTTTAGGATCTTCTCCCCGCCGACGAAGAATTGGAGGTGGGTGGAGTACAGGAGCTCGATACACATGTCGATGAATGCTCCAATCGTGACGATGTAAAGCTCAAGGTGTCGCCATCGCCCTTCGCCCATCGGGCTCCAAACCTGTACGCGAAACATCGACGGGTCGGTGGCGTACCTCACGGCCGCGCTCCAAACGTGCCATGCTCCCACCATGAGAAAGAGGCTACCTGGTAGCACGTGCCCTTTGAACGACCCCATCTGCTTTGAATCAGATAAATCAAATCAAATCGGCAGTTCGATGACCTTATTCCTTGATGTCTTCAATTCCGATCCGAATCCCGATGCCTGTGAAAACTTAAAAAGGGATCGATCGATGTGAACTTAAATACATCAATCAGTGTGTTCTTAAGACGGAAAAATAACAGGAAAACAGGTTAGTTTTACCTAACAACACGGGGCTCAATCATCCAATTTAATTGACAGCGAAATGTTTGCGTAGCGAATAGCCAGGAAATGAAGCGAATAGGTCGATCTCTTTCTCTCTCTCTTCTCCCTATTGTCGTGAGATAAGCAGAAGAAATACAGGGGATGAACCGTGATGCTCGGGGCTTTGGATTGGGAACTTTGACCTCTACGCGGAATAACGTCGGAATTGATCCGATTGCAATATAATGATTGCGAAAGGAAAGAGGAGGCAATGAAGCAAGCGAATCACCGTCTCTCTCTCTCTCTATGTCTCTCTCTCTCTCTCAACTCTCTCTCTCTCTCTCTCTCTCTCTCTCTCTCTCTCGCTCTCTCTCTCTCACTCTGCTATAGTTAGAAGAAATATGGAGATAGGGTTTAAGATCCGGTGCTATTCTGTGATTTGGAGGAGGGAGGTACTTAACGTACCTAATAACAAGGGAGTCGATTCGATTCTGTCGATTACGAAGCGAATGATTGCGAAACGGCAAAGGGGTCAGAGAAGCAAACAAATTGATCTCTCTGTTTTAGTGAGAGGAAGAAGAACCATATGGAATAGGCGGTTTTTTGAGCTTTTGAGGAAAGAGGAGGATTTTGACGTACTGAAAAAAAGGGATTCGTTTCAATCAGAAGCGAAATGATTGCGAAATGAAAAAAAGATGCAAATAAGCAAACAGATCATCCTTGCTTTTTCTACTCTCTCTTAGATAGAGAGAGAATCCGACGAGAAGGCGATAAGAGATCTCCTGGGGTATTCGATGACGCTCAGCTGCTGTCTTTTGCTATTCTACGATCCAAAGGGAGTAGAGAGACTAGGAAAACTAGGAAGAAAATGGAAGAGCAGGAAAAGCTGAAGAAATTGTTTTCCTTTTTTTTTAAAGAATTAAAAAACGATCAGTTTGATTGGAAACGAAAAAAATAAATGCAAAATAAAACCAAAGTTTTTGCCCCTACATTTAGTTTTAGGAGATAATTATTTCTATATTTCAACGAAGCCGGCGGCGACTCGTTGATCACGTGGACCTCTACAGGCGTGCGCAGTGCGGGGCTGGTGGACCACGCGGAATTCTAGGAATGCCTAGTCGTCCGCATATAAACGTAAGTGTAGAAGGGTTCGCCGTTTCCCAATCTTCGTCGGTCTCTTTGGGTTGTAATGGAGTAACGCAAAACATGTATCTAATTTGATTTAGGGGTTATTTAGTAGTTGTAAATTAAATAAATGATTTATGAAAAGTTGGTTGATTAAGTGGAAGATAATCAAATGCAATGTCTTCCGAATTCATCAAAATAGGGTGCGTGTGACCTTCACAAGAAATAGTGTCCCTCCCCTTCCTAACATGTATTGCCTTCCTTGCAAATGGCCCCGCTTTTGCCCCGCTCAATTCTCCATCTGCACGGGATAATGCTCATGCGACCCGTGCTCCCCCTTTTCTCTTAGCTTGTGACCAACCACACGAAGAAACCACCTTAGCTCTACCTGACACTGATCCCATTGACATCGTTCCAACAAGCTCTTAGAAGGCCCCAATCCTATCAATGTCGTTTCAGCGAGCGTTTGTTATGATGTTAAGTTTAGCTTTTCATCTTATTTTTAATTTTGAATTTTGTTAGTTCAACAAAAAAGATAAATGGGCACTTGATTTTTCAAATGTGATTTTATTTTACTTGCAAACAAACAATCCTAATCATACTATAAATTATTCTAAGTTCGATCTATATTTTGAGTTAAAATTTTACGTCTATGTTCAAATTTAGATTTTTTTGAATTTTCTATGATCAATTTTGAATAGTACACAATTTATTTAAATTAATCAAATGGGTATTTAAAGGAGTTAACAAATAACGTAGTTAAAACAATTTATTCAATAAATTGTAAATTAATTTCTAACTATTGACACTAATTATTGAATATTGTTGCATCCAAGAGTATTCGCGGCGGTAGAGAAACATAAAGTTTAATGTCTTAGCATTGTACGAAAATCCGGCACGCAATCAGATAAGAGAAAGGGTCAAACATTTATGAGACACCAAGATTTTTACGTGGAAAACCTCTGAATAGGGAGAAAAACCACGGGGCCTAACCCACTTTGAATGAATCCACTTGTATTGTAGTCGATTACAAATGAGGCCCTTCCTTGGGGGAAGGCCTAGGCTTGATGTACATTACATGAAGTACATTACATGTTGGAAATACAAAGAGTCACTATTGACGTGTTCGTTTGGTCGGGAGGACCATAGTCTTGTGACGGAGGTTAGAAGAATCGTAGTCGGCGGGTGACAGAGGTCATAAAGACCATTTTCTGTCGACGAAGGTCAGAAAGACTGTAGTCTGCGGACGACGTAAGTCAGGAGAGCCGTAGTCGGCTGGCGACGGAGGTCGAAAGTACTGTAGTCGGTAAGCGACGTAAGTCAGATGGACCGTAGTCGGCGGGCGACGTATGTCAGGAGAACCGTAGTCGACGGGTGACGGATGTCGGAAAGACTGTAGTCGGCGGGCGACTTAAGTCAGGAGGACCGTAGTCGGCTGGCGACAGAGGTCAGAAGAACTGTTGTCTGACGACGAAAGTCAGAAGAACAGAGTCAGATAGAAGTCCAACAATGGAAAGAAATCCATCTTCGGATAGACGTCCAGCGAAAGTTCGAAAACCTGTAGAAAGTCCGGCATCGAGTAGAAACTTGGCGATGAGTGAATGTCCGGCGTCGGGTAGAAGTCCGACGTCTTTTGGTGGCTGAGGAGAACTCTAGTATCACTTGGGTGGAGTTTCGGTGTCAGGGGGGAACTATGTCGTTACTTGGGTAGAATTTCAGCATCTCGTGGAAGTTGGGTAGAATTCTGGCATCCGTGGAAGTCGGGCAGAATTCCGGCATCATTTTGAGTTCGGGCGGAACTCTGGCGGTGGTCGAGGAGGAGTCTCTTCCCTCCTATTATTCTCTTCTTCTTCTCCTCATTCTTCTTGCTTCGGTCCCCCTCTCAAGAGAAATGAGGGGTCTATTTATAGATTTTATGGAGTGGAATGGCCTGTAAATAGATGAGAGATCAGGGACAAATATGGAGTAGTTCGGAAGAACGACCGATATTGAATCATTCGATCGTGGACCATTTATCAGACATTTAAATGTCTTAATGATGTCTAAATTTGGAGATCTTGGGTTTGTTGGATTCGTCTCATCAAGCCCCTCAATTCGACCATAAGTTTATTAAGTTTGAAGACCGTTTGGTAACTCAAATTATGGTATGAACTTTTCAACAGCGCTTCGGTCCTTGATTTGGACTCATTTGGGCTCAGATTGAGTTGAGTTTGGTGTTGTTGTGTTCGTACTTCCGAGACGCTCAGTTTGATTGTAGGTTTGCTGAAATCGGAGTTTAGATGCTCTCGAATTTAATTTTTGAAGTTTCGAGCTTGATTTTTACCTCGAGATTCCTGCCTGATCAAGATAATTTTATGATGACGTATCTGTTGTCCCCCTATTTTTGGACGTCAAAGCTCTAGAAGTCCGAAAATACTTGTTCCAAAATTTTACATTGGTCGAATCGCAAAAAATTTCTTTCCAAAAGTTGAACATTTGCACAAACTTGTTCATAGAGGCCCCGTTGAGCTCCAAAAGTATCAAAATTGAGTTCAAAATGTCAATAAACGTGTTCGGGGACCCCAAAAAAGTCGGATTTGGACCGTCCGGGCCCGAAATCGGAGCCCAGATACGTGTAAGCAGCCGCGGATTTGGACCGTCCGGGCCCGAAATCGGAGCCCAGATACGTGTAGGCCCCCGACCTGGCCGGTCGGCCGCCGCTCGCCGCCTGTCGCTGACGGCGGCATTAACGCAGCGCGCGAACCACCGAGTCCCGTGCGTGACCGCGCGGTTATGCCATTAATTTTTTTTTTAATTTTGTGGGGCCCACATGGCTATTTTTTATCCCAAAAAATTCCAAAAAAAAATTGAGAAAATTTCAAGAAGTTCCAGAATGTTCTTTTCTTACCAAAAAAATGCTATAAATAGCCCCCAGGGCCAAAGGAAAACTTGCACCTTCTCTTTTTCTTCTTCTTTCTCTCTAACAGTTAAGGCTTTTTGTTGTTTTTGAGTATGTGACTTTCCCTACTCAATGTAACGCCCGTCTTCTTGTATAGAAATTAGAATTTCTTCTCCTCTTTTTCTTCTTCTGGCTTTCTGGCAGTGGAGGCATTCCGTCATTTTTCGTAGGTGACTTTCCCTACTTAAATTGGCGCCCCTCCTCTTGTATAGGAGTTAGAATTTTCTCCTCTGGCTATATTCTTATAGTCGAGGCATTCCGCTATTTTTCGCAGGTGATTTTCCCTACTTAAATCGGCGCACCTCCTCTCGTACAGAAGTTAGATTTTTTGCATCTATTTCTTTTCTTTCTCCTCCTTCATTCTAACTTTCATACAGTGGAGGCATTCCCCTGTTTGTTGTAGGCGGCATCCCCTACTAAAATTTTGGGCCTCTCTCCATGTATAAAAGTTAGAATTTTTGCAGTCATTCCTTTTCTTCTTATCTAGTCTTCTTCTTACATTGGAGGCATTCCACTATTGGAGATAGGCGACATTCCCCTATCAAGTTTCAGTGCCCCTCTTTTATATAGAAGGATAACTTTTTCCTCCTTGTTCTTCACTTGCGTTCTTCTTTTTACATTGGAGGCATTCCACTATGAGATAGGCGGCATTCCCCTATCAAGTTTTAGTGCCCCTCTATTATGGAGAAGGAGTCGCGATGAGAGGCTATCTTCTTAATAGACAACCCTTGACAAAAGAAGATCAATTGCTTCTTGTATGCGATGGTGATTTAACGGTAAAAGTGTCTAGGAGGAAAACTAGAAGTGATGAGTAGACTGGGAGAATTTTGATGCTATTCGAGAAGAAGTTCATCGTCAATAGATGACCGAATTGATGTTCGTTGGCAGTCAACAATCGAGTGGAGAGCTGAATGAGAGAGTTCGAAGGTGCGTTGCAAGTAGTAGTCGAGCGACAATCCAATGATGGCTGAAGTAAAGGACCGCCGGCAAATATCAGACAAATGTCTGATGATGGCCGATGTACAGTTGTATTCTGCTAAGGCAATATGTATCCATATTAAAAAGCACGGACAACAGATATCCCTTTCTTTGAAAAAGAAGTTGTTTGAGTGCTTCAATGTGCAGTAGAGAAAAAGTCTTTCAAATCCACTAAGGATATGATAGTAACTTGCAGTCTTGTATGGTTGATACCAATGTACTTTTCACTTTTAGATTCTTGTAAAAATGAACTTGATGTATAATTTTTGTAATGTAACTCCAGTGATATTGTATATGAAGTTGAGATCTTATCCCTCAAAGAAAATTAAATTGTTTATGCATCTTTGAGTCATGTTCTGATGTATTGCATAATATACTTTTTTTGAAGCTTTTTAGCCTGTTAATAATCTCTATAGAAGATGTCGAGAGAATCCACAAAGGATGTGAGACATATCTGAGGTTGTATGTCGGAGCCTTTGCTTGACGACGTTAACCTGTATGGAAAAGGTCGAGAGAATCCAACAAGGATGTGATACCTATCTGAGGTTGTATGTCAGAGCCTTTGCTCGATGACGTTAACCTGTATGGAAAAGGTCGAGAGAATCCACCAAGGATGTGAGACCTATCCGATGTTAACATGTATGGAAGAGGTCGAGAGAATCCACCAAGGATGTGAGTCCTATCCGAATTTATATGTCGGAGCCTTTGTTCGACGACTTTAACCTGTATTGAAGAGGTCGAGAGAATTCACCAAGGATGTGAGACCTATCTGAGGTTGTATGTCAGAGCACTACTTGATGACATTAACCTGTGTGGAAGAGGTTCAGAGAATCCACCAAGGATGTAAGACCTATCCAAGGTTGTATGTCAGAGCCCTGCTCGATGACGTTAACCTATATGAAAGAGGCCGAAAGAATCAACCAAGGATGTAAGACCTATCCAAGGTTGTATTTTGGAGCCCTACTCGACGACATTAACCTATATTGAAGAGGTTGAATCGAATCCCACTGAGATTGATTTTGCCTTGATTGGGAGGGGGCGAACGCCACGTGTATCCCGAATCAAAAGTGAAAAATGGTCTATCTTTAAACCTTTACTGCCTTTTTGAGGTTGAGATTAAGACATTGCCTAAGGACTAGAAGTCTAGATATGGATTATATAAAGTTTGTAATTGATTAGAAGCATCCTTGCATTTGCTGGGATTTTCTTGAAATATTATATTGATGATGAAAGCATCAGAGGATCTTTTTTACCATGGTTGGAGTCAAAGTTGCCCCCCAGCCTACATCTGATGCAATGATGACTGATGTTAGGAAGTTGATAAGAGTGATCTTTTGAGATTGGAGCAATAGTTGCCGCCCAGTCGGATATCAGATTCCCACAAATGGCGCCAAACTGTTGCATCAAGGAGTATTCATGACGGTAGAGAAATATAAAGTTAAACGTCTTAGCATTATACAAAAATTCGGCATGAAATCAGATAATAGAAAGGGTCTAGCATTTATGAGACACCAAGATTTTTACGTGAAAAACCCCTGAAATGGGAAAAAACCATGGGGCCTAGCCCAATTTGAATGAATCCACTAGTATTATAGTCGATTACAAATAAGGCCCTTCCTTAGGGGAAGGCCTGGGCTTGATGTACATTATATGAAGAACATTATATGTTGGAAATAAAAAGAGTACTAATGACGCGTTCGTTTGGTCGGGAGGACCATAGTCTGGTGACGGAGGTCATAAAGACCGTTGTCTGACGACGGAGGTTGGAAAGACTGTAGTCTGCATACGAAGTAAGTCAGGAGAACCTTAGTCGGCTGGCGATGGAGGTCGAAAGGACTGTAGTTGGTAGGTGACGTAAGTTAGAAGGACCGTAGTTGGCAGGCGACGGAGGTTGGAAAGACTGTAGTCGACGGGCGACGTAAGTCAGGAGGACCGTAGTCGATGGGAGACAGATGTTGGAAAGACTGTAGTTAGCGGGCGACGTAAGTCAGGAGGACTATAATCGACGGGAGACGGATGTCGAAAAGACTGTAGTCGACGGGTGACGTAATTCAGGAGGACCGTAGTCAGCTGGCGACAGAGGTCAGATGAACGGTTGTCTAACGACGAAGGTCAGAAGGACAACGTCAGTTAGAAGTCCAACAATAAAAAGAAATCCATCTTCGAATAGACGTCCAGCGAAAGTCTAATAACCGGTAGAAGTCCAGAGTCAGATAGAAACTTGGCGATGAGTGAATGTCCAGTGTCGGGTAGAAGTTCGATGTCTGTTGGTGGCCGTTGAGAACTCCAGTATCACTTGGGTGGAGTTTCAGCATCAGGAGGGAACTATGTCGTTACTTGGGCAGAATTTTAGCATCCCATGGAAGTTGGGTAGAATTTTGGCATCCCGTGGAAGTCGGGCAGAATTCCGGTGTCATTTGGAGTTTGGGCGAAACTCCGACGGTGGTCGAGGAGGAGTCTCTTCCCTCCTATTCTTCTCTTCTTCTTCTCCTCCTCCTTCTTCTTGCTTTGGTCCCCCTCTCAAGAGAAATGAGGGGTCTATTTATAGATTTTCTGGAGTGGCATGGCCCATAAATAGATGGGAGATCAGGGGCAAATATGGAGTGGTTCGGATGAATTGCCAATGTTGAATCCTTCGATCGTGCATCGTTTATCAGGCATTTGAAGGTCATAATGATGTCAAAATTTGGAGATCTTGGGCTCATTGGATTTGTCTCGTCAAGCCGCTTGATTCGACCATAAGCTCGTTAAGTTTAAAGACCTTTTGGTAACTAAATTGTGGTACAAACTTTTCAACAACGCTTTGGGTCCTTGATTTGGACTCATTTGGGCTTAGATTGAGTTGAGTTTGGTGTCGTTGGATTCGTATTTCCGAGACGCTCAGTTTGAATGTAAGTTTGCTGAAATCAGAGTTCAGATGCTCTCAGATTTAATTTTTGAAGTTTTCGGCTTGACTTTTATGTCGAGATTCGTGCCTAATCAAGATAATTTTATGATGACGTATCAGTAAATCTATATAGTTGTCTGACTAGCTAGTGCAAACAGAGCTTAATGGGAAAAGAAGAGTGAGAGAAAAATTAGAGAGTGAAATTTTAGGATTTTACTTGTTCTTTGTCTAAAATTAGAAATAGGTATAGCCAAGTTAATTAGATAGTAAAAATATGTCAAGATCATCCTCTAATCCTTTGTTTTATAATTTTTGTCTAAGTTTACTGCCACAAGAATAACTGCGTTTGAGTAATATAAATAAAATCACATTGCAAGGCTTAGTAGTGCTTGTTATAAAATATTTGCGTTCATAATTAATTAATATCCAAGCACATAGGTCGCTCCAAATAAGTTTAATACAAGGAAGATATCATTTAAAGAAGAATTCCTTGTAGTGAACTCTCTAACAAGTTCTATAGCAAGTTCCTTCGGTAAGATAAATGGTAATCTCTCGCATTGATATCTATTTAAGTGAGCAATTAGTTTTAGGTGACCTCACAACGTTAATTATCGAGTTCCATGGATGATTATTCATTTTCTTTTTGTAATTAACTCTATGGTGAGTAGATATAGGCAACTTCAGCTGAATGCTTATTTAGATGACTTCAGACTTTTAACATTTAATTTCTTGGTGATTTATTGAACGTGTTTTGCATTGATGATATGTCTCTTTTTTTTTTTTTGATAAAACCCGTAGAGAGGCCTACGCGTAGAATAAAAAGGGAATACAAGTCTTTAAATATCAATAAGCTCATCTAAAAGTACAGCCTTTAAAATAAACCTAAGAGCTATTGGATCTACTAATTTCAATTAAAGAAGGGAATAAACTAGAAACTAAAGCCAACCCAAATACCGAACCAACCAAAAGGGCAGCAACCTGCATCCAGCAAATCCAAGGAGATCCACAGCAAGAAAAAAACCCACCATAAGGCCAGCAGTCAAATTGTCATCCAAATCCAAATGGCACCACAACTGCAACTTGCACTTCCACACAGCCCAACACCCCAAGGCCTAAAGCAACAACCACCAAGCCAAACACAAAACACTATTTCTTGGATTTCCTCTTCCTTCGATTACCCACCTGAACGAAAGTATCACTCAAACCACAAATCTTTTCATACACTACCTCTTCATCCCCTTCAGAAGAAGAAGATGAATAGCACTCAAGCTAATCCATCTGCGCCTTAAATTTGCACTACCACCCAAACAGGCCTTTCCCGACCTCAACATAACTTGAGACAACATTAGGCGAGACAAGATCAATATGAACATCAACCAGAGCTTTAACACCAACACTCCCTACAACAAGGGGAAGAAAAATCGTTGCATTAGGATTCAAGTGGCCAGCAAAGCTTTCTAAATCACGAGATGAATCCTTAGCCACCAACTCAAGATCTTGACAAAGTATCTTCTCTACTCCACCAATGATACCCTCCTTGCTATGAGCAAAAGCAACAATACAATCCTCTACCACACCCTCACTAATCAAATTAGCATCAACATTCTCAAGGAGAGCCCCATTAGGAGAAACCAAATAAGATGTATTAAGGAAAACATCATCACCCTCAACCAAAGTAGCCATATTATCTCGCTCCCCAGCATTAATACTAACAGGATCACACCCATCAGTATCAATGAATCAAGAGGAACACCATCACCATAATGATCCACCACAATAAATTGCGGATTAACACCAACCTCATGAGAAGAATGAACACCAGCTGAAACTCCCTCACCCACAAGAGGGCAACTACCCAAATCAAGAAATAAAACCAGACAAACATCTCTCAAACGACCCAAATATTTACAATGGGAGCAATACGGGGGATATACTTCGACCTCTATAGACTAAAAGTACCCCACAAAATCAAAGCCAAGCCACACTTATTAGGATATCATTTAGTAATATCTAACTTAATAAGTATCCGAGCCACCTAAGGTCTAGTACTACTAATAGTAGCATTATCAGTTCACAGGGGTCTACCAAATAAAGTCCTAAACCATGCAGAATTTGGGTAGAAAAGATATAAGGACGGAGGTAGGGAAATGACACCCAAATGGGAATAACAGGAGATTCAACATTAACATCAAAGTGAGGAGACTGCTTGAAGAGCTTCATGTAACAGCTGGAGACAAAATAAGAACGATGGAAAAATACCCGACAATAATCCAAATCATTCCTTAGCATAATCAAAATATTCTTAGGATTCAACAAAGTAACAGAAAATTCACCAATCAGTTTAAGATTAAGAAAAAAATTCTGAATGGAATCTAGTAGTGGATGACTAGTGGGAAACTTCCCAACTAAAGAAAATTCAAACAGAGCAACAAGTGAGCACATTTATTCCTCAGAAATCAACAAGGCAGGCAAGCCATGGCAGGAAGAAGGTTCGAGCAGAGGAAATGCTAGTGAGGCTGACACATTGGACAAAAAATCACAAAATGACCACTATTTATGCTTTACAATAAAAAAATTGGGATCACTCAAGTGATGAGTGGCCATGCCAGCTTAAAAGGAGAAAACTGAGAGAAAATGATGATTAGGGAAGACTGATTACCTGATAAAGGAGCAGAACACTAGACAAGCTCCAACTTCCAAGCGGCATAGAGGAACCATGAGAAAAGGCTTGATGTCCGCGAGCATGATCAGGATCTCTAGCGAGGAAGACGGGCAGCTAGGGCACGGAGGTTTCTCCAGGGCAGAAGAACTTATTTCGATCTATGATTTGCAAATCAGCCTAGATGTGGAGTTAAATTTGTACTAAGTGTGATTGGGTGTCATGATCTGTAGGAGGGGAGATGAACTCAGGTAGGTGCGTCTCTGCAGTAAATGGAACTAGGGCCTTCGTCTAGTTGAGAGAGGTAAAGGAGGGAGTGAGCGATTAGTTGGGCTCAGCTAGGGCTCAGACATCGACGGAGGAAAGGCAAGCATCGATCTTCGCTTGGACAGGGAAAGAGATCCAGAGAGGAGGAACAACATCCACTTTTGAAAAAAATTTTAAGAATATAATTCCTATTAAATTCTAGTTAATCATTCCCACATAATTTCTTAACTAATTTGATCTAGATGTATTGAGTGTACTTAATTTCTCTAATTTTATATTATATTTGAAGAAATAAATAGTGAAAAAAGCTTCTAAAAATGAAGCTAGCTTAAGAAAGTTGCCACATTAGTTACAATTGATTGCAATTATTTATTATTTTTTTTTTAATATTAATGTTAGTCCCACTAGAATCTTAAAAATATTTACCATAAGGTTTATTTCATGGTTCTATTTTCATTGTTCTTCTTCTTAATTTATTTTCTCTATGTATATTATTTGATGCACAATAAGCAGGTATTGAAATAATTTTTTTATAAGATTGGCAAAATCTTTGTGTGCTTAGCATTAATTCTTAAAGTTCTCTTCCTTAGTGTAGGACTTTCCTCATAAGACTTTCATAGGTGGAATGAATTAGTGCTAGCTAAACATAGAAAATTAGAAGCCTTGAGAACTATGGAATTGTTAACCATAGTTTGAACAAAGTGGCATCCAGACCCTTAGGAGTCTACCAAAAACTCTCCTATACAAATTTAGAAACTCCTTAATGTCCTTTTACAAACTCAGTTGTAATAGGATAAAATCAATTCAAAATGTAAAATCTAAAGAAATTCCAGGGTCAATCATTAACCTTTTAATTTGACCATCTATGATCTAATTAACCCTTGACCTACCTAGAAACAACTTAATGACCTCATGACATTTCCAATGATCCTTAGGTAGGTGGTGGATTGATTAAGTCAACCCTATCTCAAACACAAAATACCTTAAAACCCTAGAGATTACCTAATTTATTCAAGTCATATAGTACTTATCTTTGACATACCCTATGTGGCTCATATCCCTAAGAGCTACCTTAGGAACTTTTAGCATGCTCTTTGACCCGCCCTTTAGGATAAAGAACCCTAATAAACTTTCTAGTCCCATAACCAAAATAGGTTTGACCAAAACTTATCTTAAACCCTAAAAGGCCCAAATCTAAGCTACATTGGCATGATTTGGACTATAGTAGAGTCTCATAGATCCTATTTTGTTAATAATTACTATATGAAGTTAACCAAATGGTCGCCTTTACTTGATATTGGTGTTGAATCGCCAGTTGTTCCCATTTGGATCTCATTCCCTAACTTAAGACCTCACCTTTTCTCTCCTCATATCCTACATTCCCTTGGTTCATTATTTGGTCATCCTTTAAAGGTTTCAATGCCACCGCCATTGAATCTCGGCCATTTGTTGCACGAATTTTGGTAGAGCTTAAAATAAAAAAAAAAATCCAGACAAAGTTTGGCTCAAACCTGAAAATTATGGGTATATTCAGCTTATTGATAGGAGGAATTTCCTCCTTTTTGTGGTGCTAGCTGTAATTGTATTGGGCATGCTAGAGGGATTGCAATAAGTCCTCTGTCCTTATTTCTAAATAACTTATGACTGTTGGAAAGGCTTCTAGTTCTTCTTCAAAGGATTTAAATACTTTTGATGCTTTAATTTCTATGGATGTTAATGTTTTTCTTGATAAGAATGATGCTAGTTCCTTGGAAAATTTAGATTTGGATGGTTCTCCAATTTCTATTTTGCCTATTAAGGCTGTGATGGTTAGTGAAAATGTTGGTGGGATCATTGGGGGGGGGGCACTATTCCATCTAATGTTAACTCACCTTTGGTTTTGTCATCTTACAATGGTGAGGATAACAATTTGGCTTTAGACCGATCTACTCCTGCCCCTAATTCTAATGATGGCGATGGTGAGGATGCTGTTGTGGTTTGTGAATCTATTCCTTTGAGGCTTGATGTTGTTTTCCCTTTGGATACTTTGGATTCACCGGCTGAGGTTGGGGCTCTTTGTAATGATTTGGATCTTAATGGTGTTGAGGTGGAGGTCGTGCCTTTGGTTGATGGGCCTGATGTGGCTATTGACCCTTCTTAGAATAACTTTTATGTGGCTCAAGGTGTTTTTGGTATTAAGTTGATGAATGTGGGTGATAATGATCTTTCTGTTGTGAATATGGAGGGTGGTGAATATTGATTCTATTGAGTTGGATCCTTTTGTTGCTTCTCCTCTGACGTCAGCTGATCTGGTTGTGTCGGTTTTCTCTATATGATTGGGACTGAATTAGCATCTTGTTGATGTTCCAATTGCTTTACTTTCTACTAATGACTTATATGTTCATAAGGGTGTTAGATTGGGGGAAAATATTATGGTACAAATTGATTGGCTTGAAGGCTCTTCATTTTCTCCTTCTAATGTTGATGAAGAAGAAGTGTTTGAATAGGATGGTGGTATGTGAGATACTATCATTTGGGTGGGTAAACGAAGAAAGAGAAAATCCAAAATATTTTTTTTTGTTAGCTTGTTGGCGGCTACTTTGGAGCCTTGGGCTTGCTGCTATGGTGCCAATTTTTGGATCTATGGACTTTGGATTTGAATGTCTCTTTTGCTTTGGTTGTGATGGTGTATGATGGATTATTCCTTTCCTCTACTTGGAGTTCTTTTTGGGTAACTTGGGTTGCACTTGGTGGAGACTACTCGTTGGGATGCTGGTCGTTGGATCGTTTGACAATTCATTTGGGTGTTATTATGGTTATTAGCATTGATGTAGTTGCGGTTTCCTTTTTTAATTTCTATCTTTAGCCTTTTCTTGTATTGTCTTTTCTTTTCATGTATTAGGTATGATCTTAAGCTCTTAGTTTTATTTCAAATCTTGTTCTTTTAGTGAGCTTCTGATCCTCTAAGAGCACGTACTATTTATCATGATCTTAAGCTCTTAAGTTGATGAATGTGGGTGATAATGATCTTTGTGTTGTGAATATGGAGGGTGGTGAATATTGATTCTATTGAGTTGGATCCTTTTGTTGCTTCTCCTCTGACGCAGCTGATCTGGTTGTGTCAGTTTTCTCTATGTGATTGGGACTGAATTAGCAGCTTGTTGATGTTCCAATTGCTTTACTTTCTACTAATGACTTATATGTTCATAAGGGTGTTAGATCAGGGGAAAATGTTATGGTACAAATTGATTGGCTTGAAGGCTCTTCATTTTCTCCTTCTAATGTTGATGAAGAAGAAGTGTTTGAATAGGATGGTGGTATGTTTGATACTATCATTTGGGTGGGTAAACGAAGAAAGAGAAAATCCAAAATATATATATTTTTTGTTAGCTTGGTGGCGGCTACTTTGGAGCCTTGGGCTTGCTGCTATGGTGCCAATTTTTGGATCTCCGGACTTTGGATTTGAATGTCTCTTTTGCTTTCGTTTTGATGGTGTATGATGGATTATTCCTTTCCTCTACTTGGAGTTCTTTTTGGGTAACTTGGGTTGCACTTGGTGGAGACTACTCGTTGGGATGCTGGTCGTTGGATCGTTTGACAATTCATTTGGGTGTTATTATGGTTATTAGCATTGATGTAGTTGTGGTTTCCTTTTTTAATTTTTATCTTTAGCCTTTTCTTGTATTGTCTTTTCGTTTCATGTATTAGGTATGATCTTAAGCTCTTAGTTTTATTTCAAATCTTGTTCTTTTAGTGAGCTTCTGATCCTCTAAGATCACGTACTATTTATCATGTTTAATGTGTAGGCCCCACCTTGGGTTCTCCAAAAAGAAAAAGAAATTGCATGGAATTTAAATGCACCTAACCCATTTGAGGAACATGTGAATTTATATTTAACTCATGGTCATAGCCCTTTAACCATGTCAAAACTAAATTGACAAAAAATCCCAAAAGATATACAATAGGTCTTCTTCAACTAATCATAATTAACCTAAATAAAATCCCTTTAAAATCTTGAATAAGCTTGGTGTGGGACCTAACCAAGTTACTTTAGGAGACCCAACCCCTTGGGCATACCATAATGGGTCAAACACTTTGATCCAATCCCTAATTCATTCTTCCAAGTCAATATATACTTTTCTAGCCGTAACTTGTATTGGACTCCTAAAATCTTCTTAGACCTTAGCCAATTAGCCAACAAGGTGGCAGATGAAAGTTTGATATGGATTTTAAGCCTAAGTGAACTTGTCCCTATGCACACTAATGCATAAATAATAATATCTCTTAATGGGGAATCTAATAAACTTTTCAAGAGTTATAGTAATGGTGATGATAATTTAATCAACACAACATACTACTAACTACATATTTTCACCAAGAAATTATCACATAAATAAATCTATCATGAAATCTTGGAAAATCAAAAAGTGAAGAAAGTAAACTACATAAAATAAGAAACAAGAACGAACACACCTAAAATCTTCTTTTCATGATTGTCTTAAGTGGACCTTATATAAAAAAGACACGAAAAACTGTCCAGAAAACTACATTTTTCAAATTTGACCGTCCACGATCGTCCCATACGATCGAATTTCATACGTATGAACAGTTCAAAAAATGCTGCATACGAACTCATTGTGTATAGGTACGAACTATATTCGTACCCAATCATCGTCTGTACGAAATATATTCATCAGGTATGAACATAAATTTTAAAATACATATGTATGAACATCTGGACAAAAACACAATATATCCCATCGTCCTGGTACAATTGAAAATATCATCCGTACGAATAGCTTTAGAGGATGAAATAGAGAAGATCATCCCGATACGAACGAAAAATATCGTCCGTACGATCTTCACATTCATAAAAAACAAAGAAGATCTTTCCAATATGAATGAAAAGTATCATCTCTACGATCTTCATCTTTGTCAAAAATAAAGAAGATCGTCCCGGTACGAACATAAAATATCATCCGTACGAACTTCACATTTGGAAAAATAGAGAATATCGTCCCGGTACGAACGAAAATATCATCCGTATCTATACTTAGAAATTTTTTTGTCATTTTCTATTTGTTCATTACTTATTGGGGAAAATAACTGCCAGATCGTCCCATACGAAATGGTATCGTACTGTACGATCAGTTTAAAAATTACAAATTTTAAAAACTCTCCTCTAGTGTGGGTGTGCTCAGTTACTCAATTATAATCTCACTCTCTTAAACTCAATAAAATGAAAAATACAGAATTCAATTTACAAAATACTCTATGCTAATCTTGATTTGAAGTCTTCAATAATCTCGAGTATAATTTCCTTAAAATATTAGTACACACAAGAGCAAAAATAATACTTTCAAAATATCTTAGGAGAAATAATAATCAAAATAATAATATTTGGAATAATTAAAAACATACAAGTTGCAAGAATGTCAAACATGCAAAGCTAAATATCAACTACCTCAACAATCTTCCCCTTTTGATGATGGCAAAATAATTATTATTTGAGTACAATTGAAAATCCTAAATTTCTCCTTAACTCCCCTTAAATAAATAAGCATGTGAACATAACGAGTTTTCTATTATAAATAGTTTAATTTTTTTAAAAAAAATTTAGGTTTTTATCATACAAAGCACAAACAATATTTCTCCACTAAACACGAACAAAAAATACAAAAACACAAAAACACACAAAAGTTCAAACAATTTTTCTCCCTCTTTTTGACAACAGCAAAAAGAGAAGAAGGAAAAAACAACATAAATGTAAGAAGTCATATGAAAAATCTTTGATAATTGATCCTAAAAGAGATGGAGTTATAATTGTAATAACAAGATTAATGTTCATTAAAGAAAAATAAAGATTCATATCATTTAAAAAATTAAGATATAACAAAGACAAGATAAATATATCAAGGTCATGAATAAGTCTAGACAATTAGATAAAGAAAATTATTGCAAAAGTGATGAAATGAAAATTAATATAAGTCAGTTTCCAATAAAAAATATAATTGAACATTAGATTGATTTGAAAATGAAGATTAAAAGATAGAGGAAAGAACATATACTTGTGGTGACATTGCGCATCTTTTCAATATTTATGGCACACTTTGTGAATCTTTTTATATTTGGATTAATTTTGTGCCTCTTTTCAAGTTGCGAACTATTGCGCTTTCTTTCAATTTTTGTACACTTGTACCTTTTTCAATTTTTTAAATTGATCTTTCCAAAATTAATAATCTAAATGCTCAAATTTCTCTAAGTACAAAGATAATTATATTGAAAAGAAAAATAAATAATAATAATAAGACATCAGGATTGCAATAATAATATTAAAAATTTTGTATGCCTAAAAAAGAATGTGAGATTGATATTCTTAACTTGATCGAGTTATAAGCTAACTTAAATTCATAAAAAATTAGATTTTTTAATGAAGTTAATTTTTGTATTGCTTGCCAAATTTTATCACTTTAAGATCAATTAAGTTAGGATTATCTTATAGGCAAACAAATATTTCAACCAATGAACAAAAATAACTAAATAAAAAATAGGACATGTTTTATTGATATTAAAGTAAAGGATAATACATTGGAGCACAGTTGATATTAATTCACAGCGGATCTTTAAAACATAAAAACTAAAACTTAAAATAGTCACAAAAACTACCAAGGTCATCACATCAAATCCTAAATGCTGGCAAAGGAAATCACAAGAAGAAGTACATTTTTCATTCTAAGGGGCCCTACTCTGGAGGAGGTGGCTGGTTGAAGAGATTAAAATAGCTATTTATCATAGCCATGTTGGTGTTGACCGAGTCAAACTGACCTCGGATCCATCCCTTATCATGCTGATATTAATAATCCTACTGCTGTAGATGAGTCTTAATTTAATCAAAGCATTGATCAAAGTGGCTCTCAAGATGATCAAAGCGCGGGACCATATCCTGAAAGGCTGGTCCTTCAGCAGGCGCAGGTGCAAGTGCTCTCACTTCTTCCTCAAAATCCTCATGTCCTTCTCCTCTCCCAAATATTGCTCGAAAAGAAGCATCAGTAAAATAGGTAGGAGTTTCCAAATGAGGATCAGGGTGGACTAGGTGGTACTTCTTCTCAAGTATGTATGTCACAAGGTGTCTTAAGGCTATATTCTTCTTTCTCTTATGAGAGACATGACCAATTTTAGAAAGCTCATGAATATAGTCAAGGATGAGTTGAGCTTCATCTATATGTTGACCAATCATAATAAGATAGCTTATAGTGGAAAGAAGAGATGTGATATTGATACGGTCATCAGCTTTTGGAATTATAGCTATTCTGAGAACGTGCTGGATGATCTGGGCATCTTGGTTCAAAGTTGAAACCTTAGGTAAATGGCATACTTGACTAATCCCTCTAATTACTTGGTTTATAGCAGTCCAGTCGTAGTTAGCAGCAGAGGTCAAGGTGTGGGCTCTTATTCCTTTAGTCCTCAAATTCAAAAATATCCCTATATCCTCCTTAGTTATTTCAACCCTTTTCTTCAGAACATAACTCCTAATCCTAGTTTGATCCATGCTAAAAGTCATATTGGCAAGAAAATTGTGGAAAGTTTCCTTGTTGTAAGAGTGAATCAATGTCAGGATAAATGCGAATTAGGTAGAGGACATAAGTTGCATTACTTGATAGATGATATTTTCTTGCAAAAGAACTTTAGAAGGAGTGATTTTTGCTGAGATAAACCTAGGAAAAGATTCTTCATTTCTTTTGGACAGGGAATTTTTGTCGTCATTTCTAGAGGTAGGTCCCTTAGTCAGTTCCTAAGCCAGTCTACCCCTTTTGCTAGAGCTAGCCATAGAAGGATTTGGAAATATGAGAGGGTTTAGAAAGGCTTTTGAAGTGTATGAAATTAGAGTTCTAAAGCCTTCAATTTAAAGAAAAATGATCTTTTGTAAATACAAAATGGCCTTCGTACCGTACGATGCTTGAAGTCGTACGTATGAAATAAAATTTTGTATGTACAAATGAATGCGACAAAAATGAAATAATTTTTCATAATCATGCAAGTTACGAGGCATCCTTTAATACAGACTTTTTGACCAAACAATCGTACAGATGAACAGGTGTTCATCCATGATGATCAGTTATTTAAGATCATTTTTATGACGATTTGAATCGTCCCCCACTCAGAATGTCACATATTCGTATGTACGAACTCAAGGTTCGCACGTACGATCAGAAATAATAATTGCTTCTATAAGTATAACCGTCTAGATGCGTACATACGAATGAATACACATCGTCCATATGACCTGGGGATCGTACAGACTAACTATAATGAAAAACTATACGCATTCTGTTCTACCCAATGATCGATTCGTTACAGAATTCATCCAGCACAAATTGAATTTCGTATATTACGAATAGAAAACTTAGAAAATTTCATTCGATAGATAAAAACCATGAACTTCAATTTGAAAATATTTTAAAAACACACAAATTAAACAGACAAAAATCACAAAAGAAAACACACACAAAAAATGACTAAAATAGAAAAACATACAAATAAATTAAAACACAAAATAGACACACAAAAATACATATCAAGGTTGCAGAAATTTTAATTAAGCACTCAGATCAATCACACCAAGCCTTGTTCTTAATGTACTAAAAGTATCAAAGGCTAGTGGTTTTGTAAAAATATTTGCAAGTTGTTTTTCAGTTGAAACATGATTGAGTTCAATTTCTCCTTTGGATATATGATACCTTATGAAATGATGTCTGATGTCAATATATTTGGTTTTTGAATGTTGATAGGATCTTTCGAAATGCAAATGGCACTAGTGTTATCACAATAAATGAGAATTGTGCCTATTGTTAATCCTAAATCAACTAACTGTTATTTCAACCAAAGTACTTAAGCCACACAAATTCCAAAGGCAATATATTCAGCTTCTGCACTAGATAAGGCTACGAAATTCTATTTTCTACTGGACCAAGAGACTAAAGAATTTCTAATAAATTGACATATTCCAGAAGTACTCTTTCTATCAACACTACAACCTGTAAAGTCCAAATCTGAATATCCAACTAATTCAAATGAAGAGCTAAACTTAGGATACCAAATCCCTAAGTTCTGAGTTTCAAAGAGATATCTCAAAATCCTTTTCACTGCTGTCAAATGTGATTCTTTTGGATATGATTGAAATCTAGCACACAAACAAACACTAAATATAATTTCGGGTCTGCTAGCAGTCAAGTAAAGCAAAGATCTAATAATTCTTCTAAATTTCTTTTGATCAAAAGATTTTTCCTTTGGGTCCTTATCCAATTGAACTGAGAAACTCATATGTGTATTAACAGGTTTAGCATTGTCCATTTCATACTTTTTGAGGATGTCCTTAACATACTTCGATTGACTAAGAAATGCACCCTCCTTAATTTGCTTAATGCTAAAGCCTAGAAAGTAACTCAAATCTCCCATTAGGCTCATCTCAAATTCACTAATCATTATTTAGAAAAATTATTACAAAGATTTTTATTAGTAGATCTAAATATGAGGTCGTCAACATTAATTTATATAATGAGTATATCATTTCTCAATTTCTTCAAAAAGAGAGTGGTGTCTACACTTCTTTTTTCAAAAGATCTCTTAAGTAGGAAGGTGCTCAATCTCTCATATCAAGCCCTAGGTGCTTGTTTCAATCCATATATTTCCTTTTTAAATTTGAAAACATGATTTGAGTATTTTGAATTTTCAAAGTCTGGAGGTTGTTCAACATAAACATCCTCTTGAATCACCCATTAAAAAGTCACTTTTAACATCTATTTGATATAATTTAAATCCTCTAAAATAGGCAAAGGAAAATAAAATCCTAATTGCTTCAAGTCTAGCTATAGGGTCAAAAGTATTCTAAAAAATAATTCCTTCAATCTGATTATACCTCTTAGCCATCAATCTAGCCTTATTTCTAATGACTATTCCTGAGTCATTCATTTTATTCATAAATACCCACTTAGTCCAACTACACCTTGATCCTTTGGCCTTGCAATTAATTTCCAAACTTCTTTCTTACAAATTAATTTAATTCTTTTTGCATTATCAAAATCTAAAATTTATCTGAAAGTGCTTGATCAATATTTGTAGGATCTATCATAGAAATAAAGTCAGAATGATTAACTTCTTTATTCAATCCATGCCTAGTCCTAACACACTAGGTTCATCTATAATCAATTCATTTGGGTAGTTTTTAGAAAATCCCAAATATCTAGGCAACGGGTTTTCTTTCTCAAAATTTTCATCCAAATTTATTTTCTCAATCTTTTGGAAGTTAATTTCTATCTCATCTTCTTCAACAATCTTATATTGCAAAATTTCAAATTCATCAAATACAATATGTGTGATCTCCTTAACTACCAAAGTTCTTTTATTGAATACCCTATAAAATTTTCCAACACTAGAGTATCCAAGAAAAATTCCTTCATTTGATTTTGGATCAAATTTTCCCAATGCAGATTTTTCATTGTTATGAATGAACACCTTGCATCCAAAAATATGCAAATGTGACAAATTAGGTGTTCTCCCCTTAAGTAACTCATAGGGTATTTTATTTAAATTCAATCTGATGTTCACCCTATTTGGAACATAACATGATGTGCTAACTGCTTCAGCCCAAAAATATTTAGGAAATGAATATTCTGCCAACATGGCTCAAGCAGCTTATATTAATGTTCTATTCTTTCTTTCGACTACCCCATTCTGCTGAGGGGTTCTAGGTGTAGAAAAACTATGATCAATCCCTTTCTCCTTACAAAAATTATTAAATTTATCATATTCAAATTCTCCACCATGATCACTTTGAATCGTCAAAATCTCACATCCTAGTTTCCTCTGAATCTAAGTCAAAAAATCTCTAAACACTTCAAATGATTCACTCTTATGTTATAAAAATTTAATCCAAGTGAATCTAGAAAAATTGTCAACTATAACAAATCCGTATACCTTCCCTCTTAGACATACAGTTCCAACCGGTCCAAAAAGATCCATATGCAAAATCTCTAATGATTTACTAGTTCTAAGATCCTTATTGGAATGAAAATATGACTTCACTTATTTTCCTAGTTGACAAGCATCACAAAGGTGGTCCTTAGTTTAGTCTAATTTTGGCATACCTCTCACTAAGTTCTTTTGGATAATTCTCCTTAGATTTTTCATGCTAAAGTGATAAAGTCTCCTATGCCAAAGTTATGACTCATCAGAAATAATTAAAAAAAAAAAGTAGTAGGAGTTTTGATACAATTTAAATCTAGCATATAAATATTATTTACCCTCATACCATGCAAAACATCAATACCATTTAGGCTTAATATGCAGATAGTAGTAACAAATTTAACAATGTATCCTTTATCACATAACTGGCTAATACTTAACAGATTATGCTTTAAGCCTTCTACAAGCAGTACATTTTTAATAAAATAATTCTCAAGATTTTCAATCACACCTGATCTAACCACTTTTCTTACGGTGTTATCTCCAAGTGTAACCCTACCTCTACTTTTGGCTTCCAGCGATATAAATTACTTAGCATCTTCAGTCATATGCCTTGATCAACCGTTGTCCAGGTACCATATGCTCTCACGAGGCCTTGTATGAGAGCGTGCTAATAAAATTATTAAACGTTAGATCTGGGAACCCAAACAAGTTTGGGTTCACCTTTTGGCAAATTATAAAAAGAGACATGTATGATATGTCTAGGTTTATGCATCTTAGGCTTCCACACCAAATAAGTTTTCATATTCAATGTACAGGTGTGTGTTATATATCCAATCAATCCACAACTATAATATTTAACTCTAGGAAATTGATTTCTCAATCTTCTATAACTACTCTGATTATTCCTGGGTTGTTAAACTTTTGATACAAAATACGATCAGTGAACTCTTCAAGTGTTGGGGGTTTCCTATTTTCTTTAAGAGCTTTTACTTTCAACTTTAAATAAATGTTCAAATCTTCCAAAATGTTTTTATCAAACTTTAAATAATGATCTCTACTCTCATAATCATCCTTAAATTTTTTAAATTCTTTTCCAATTTTGCATATGATGATTTCAAAATTTCATTTTCCTTGTTCAAGTTATTGAATTCATCAAGTATAATCATGTGGTTGCTATCAATTAATACTTGATCTTTCCTAAGGATTTCATGTTCTCTTTGCAACTCTTGTAGCTCTAAGTTAATACTAGCATGCATTTTGTTTAGCTTTCTATATGCATCGCGTATTCTTTCAAAGACTTTAAAAAGTTTAGCATAAGTTAAGTCACATACCACTTCTTGATCTGATTGATCAAGATTATCAGCCATCAAGCACAGATTGGTGACTTCCTCTTCCTTTTCAGTCTCTAAAGAGTCCGAAGTTGAGTCCACCCAAAAAGGTCTTTAAAATTTCTTCTTGCCCTTCTTCACAGTTGATTTCTCCTCTACCTTCTCCTTGCTAGGAGTGACTTTAAGTTTTGGGCACTCTAACTTCACATGTCCAGGTTTCCTGCACTCCTAGAAAATCACATCATTAGAAACCATAACATTCTTATTAAACTTACCTCTATTTCATTGTTGGTATCTATTCTGCTTCTTCTTCAGAAAGCTCCTAAATGGCCTAGTCATTAAGGCAATGTCATCCTCATCCTTAAGTACAGATAGATCACTCTCCAACTCCTCCACCTTTAGTGTAATATTCTTCTCCTTTTGTGGCTCTCCTGCATCAATCTTTCGTTGACTCACTCTTTACTTGTAAGAAATTAGTGATCTAAGAAGATTATCAATAGAGTATACATTTAAGTCTTTCGACTCTACAATTGCAGTTATCTTAGCATCATATGTAGTAGGCAAATAACGAAGTATCTTATTAACTATTTCAGCATTCATTAGTTCCCTACCCAATGCATGTAAATAAGTGACTATTTGTATGAATCTTGTGTAAATGTCATAAATATATTCATTAGATTTCATGCAAAATAGTTCATAGTCATGCAACAAGAAATTAAGTCTGGATTATTTAACTTCGTTAGTCCCTTCATAGATAATACAAAGTCTATCCCATATGTCCTTTCTACTTCTGCAAGTGAAAACCCGCATGTAATCTTCAGATTTAAGTGCACAAAAGAAACTGTTCAAACATTTTGCATTTAGTTGTGCTAGGTCATATTGTTCTACAGTCCAGTCTGTAAAGAGAATTTCAAATCTATTCCTTCAACTAATCTAGTTGGTTTTGTATACCCTTCTTGAATTAATATCCACATATAATAGTCTAGTGACTGTAAAAATGTTGACATGCATGTTTTCTAAAAATTAAAAGGAATATTGTCAAATAAGGGAGGCCTAGTTAAAGAGTAATCTTTTGGTGTGTTGTGGTTTCCAAATGTAGCCATGGTCGTTAATCAAAATGTTATCTAAACTTATGATTTTGAATTAAAGCTCTGATACCATTTGTTGAAACTTGTTGAATATGAAATAGATTATTAGACCTAAGCTTATATCTCAAAGGCTAACCAAGAGGGGGGTGAATTGGTAATTTAAATTTTACCTCTTCTTGGATTAAAAAGTTTGAAACTATTTTAATAAACTGAGCAGGTTGATTTTAGAATTTTTTAAAAATAAATTTTTAACCATAGAAAAATAAAATGTAGAAATTAAAGTAGCGAAAATAAAAAGACATAAAGGTTTATAGTGGTTCAATCAAACAAAACCTACATCTACTCCCTGAACTTTCCCATTTTATGTATTGCACTATTACCACAAGTGTCTCTCCTTTTGCCCCCACAATAAGGCGGAGAAGCCTTCACAAAACTCTCTTCCACCACTACCCGGTGTTGAAGAGAATCATCTTCCTTTTACACCTTCTAAGTGTCGGCAGAGAACCATCGACTGTTCACACTCTCAAAGTGTATGCAAAGAACCTTCGTCCTTTAACACTCACCAAGTGTAGGCAGAGAACCTTCGGCTGTTCACATTCTTCAGGTGTAGGCAGAGAACCTTCGGCTGTTCACACTCTCCAAAGTTAGGCAAAGAACCTTCGGCTGTTCACACTCCCTAAGTGTAGGTAGAGAACCTTCGGCTGTTCACACTCCTTGAGTGTCGGCAGAAAACCAGATCTTCTTGAAAGATCTTCACACTAAAAATTTAGAAGGACAAGAGAAAAGAGTGAAGTAAAATACAAAATATACATAGAGATCCTTACTATTGAGTAACCATGTGAACCCTTCACGCTCCAATAGGAAGAAATCTCCTTCAAACACTCTCTCTCACTCTCTCCTTCAATTTCTCTTTACCATTCACGAAGATCAAGTGAAAAAAAGATTAAACAACAATCTTACGTGGACCTTATATAAAAAAGACACGAAAAACCATCCATAAAACTACAATTTTCAAATTTGACCGTCCACGATCGTCCCGTACGAACAGTTCAAAATTTGTTATGTATGAACTCATTGTGAATAGGTACAAACTATATTCATACCCAATCATCATCTATATGAAATATGTTTGTCCGGTACGAACAAAAATTTTAAAGCTTGTATGTATGAACGTCTGAATGAAAACTCAACAGAGCCTATCATCCCAGTATGATCGAAAAATATCATCCATATGAATAGCTTTAGAGGAAAAAACAAAACAGATCATCCTGGTATGAATAAAAAATAGCGTCTGTATGATCTTCACATTCATAAACAATAGAGAAGATCATCCCGGTATGAACAAAAAATATCATCTGTACGATCTTTATGTTCATCGAAAATAGAGGATATTGTCCTGGTACGAACGTAAAATATCATCCGTACGAACTTCACATTTGGAAAAAATAGAGAAGATCGTCCTGGTATGAACATAAAATATTGTTCGTACGATATATATTAGAATTTTTTTTTCACTTTCTGTTCGTTCAATTGCTCATTGAGGAAAATAATTGACCAGATCTTCCTGTACGAAATGGTATCATACCATACGATCAGTTTAAATTGCAAATTTTAAAAACTCTCTCCCAGTGTATTTGTGCTCAGTTACTCAATTACAATCTCACTCTCTCAGACTCAATAAAATGAAAAATATAGACTTCACTTTATAAAACAGTCTAAGCTGATCTTGATTTGAAGTCTTCAAAAATATGGAGTATGATTTCCCTAAAATGTTAGTGCACACAAGAGCAAAAATAATACTTCCAAAATATATTAGGAGAAATAATAATCAAAATAATAATATTTGAAATCATTAAAAATATACAAGTTGCAAGAATGTCAAACATGCAAAGCTAAGTAGCAGCTATCTCAACAATAACAAATATGTAGACAAAAACTAAGAGATATAAAGATGCAATAAGCAATATTTGTTATCATCAAAATCATAAACTTGAAAGCCCGAGTTGTGACAATCTCCCCCTTTTTTATAAATCCAAATATTATTGGTTGAATTGTTAGCTAAAATTACTTTCTCCTAACCCCTAGCCTCATTAAGAGAATTATGTTAAAAATAGAAGGAAAATAATTTTTTAAGTTAAAATAAATTGAAACTAAATAAAAAATATAAATAAATACTTTCTCCCCCTTTTGACATCACAAAAAAAAAGAAAGAAAATGCAACACTAACATTGAACTATATACAGAAGGAAATTAGAACATACAATAATACATAAAAATAATTTACAAATCATAAATCAGGTAAATAAATACACAAAGCAAACAAACAAACACACAAATAGATAAATAAATATACAAATGAATAAATAAATACATAAATAGAAAAACAAAAACATAAACAAAGAAATAAAACATTATACCATATCAGAATTACCAATTGAATTATTGAGTATTCAACAATAGTTTGTTACCTCATCATCTTGCTTCTATTCTGATGAGTTATAAGCTAAGATTGTCTAGGAGATCTTTTGCTCCTTTTCATTTCCCTCTATTACAATTTACTTATCCTCACACCTTTTCTTGACAATGTGTTTCTGATGATTGGGACATTCATATTTAAAATGTTGAGGTTTCCTGTATCCAAAGTAAATAATTTCAAAGGTAAACTTGTCAACTTTATCATTTTTATTTTTGCTCCACTATTGTTTACGATTGTGCTTGTGCTTAAGGAGACTTTTGAGTTGGCTTGTTATCTCCTCACTCTCATCATCTTCTAAGCCATTTTTATCTGTCTTTTACCTTTAGCACTATAGCCTTATCATCGCTAATATCCAAAAGTCTTTGACTCACACTTTTCTAGTTGGCAATGAGTGAGCTGATCATATTATCAATAGAATATGGTTTCATATCTTTAAATTTACATATATCAGTGACTTTGACATCAAATTTATTAGGTAGATAGTGTATAATTTATTTTACCTTCTCTATGTTTGAAAGTTCTCTACCTAAAGCATGAAATAACATCATAATCTGAATAAACCTAATGTACAGGTCTAAGATAGTCTCATAAGATTTAATGCAAAAAAGTTCATAATCTTGCAATAATATGTTTAATCTTGATTGTTTGACTTCACTACGACCATCATATGTAATGCATAGTTTATCACAAATAGCCTTTCCAATTGTACAGATAAACACTATCATATAATCTTCATATTTCAAAGCACAGAAAAAATAGTTCAAGTATTTAGCATTCAGTTGTGCAAGATATTGATCTTTTCCTATTTCCAAAATATGCCATGGATTACTTTCCTCTAGGTTTTCTAAAACACTATTTTTAGAGTATCTATCTGATACCAATTGAAAGTTTGATAAGGATGCTTAGACTAGGTGAGCTTGTCCGTAAGCACACTAATGTAGAAGCAATATTATCTCTTAATGCAGGATCTAATAAACTTTTCAAGAGTTACAATAGTGGTGATGATAATTTAATTAACACAATGTACTATTAAACAAAGATTTTCACTAAGCAATTATCACACAAATAAATCTATCATGAAATATTAACAAATCAATAAGTGCATAAAAGTAAAATACATAAAATAAGAAATAAGAATAAACACACAAGATATTTATAGTAGTCATGGTTAAACCATGACCTACGTCAACTCCCTAGAGTCCTCCTCTCTGATTATTACACTCATTATATTGACTCTCATTTAGCCCTTACAATTAGGTGAAAAAGCCCTTACAAAATCTCTTCTATAAACCCGGTGAGGCGGAAGACCATAATCTTTTTCACCCTCCAAGTGAGTCAGAGAACATGGAATCCTTTTCAACCTCCTAGTGAGTTAGAGAACCTAGAATCCTTTTTACCCTCTTGGTGAGGTAGAGAAACTTAGAATCACTTTCACCTTTCCTATTACGGCAGAGTAGCCGAGTCATTTGTCACCAAAGATATCTTCTTCCCCAAAACTTCCCTTAAGAAAAAATTGATGCATTGAGGAACTTAGGTGCAAGTTTGCCTAAAAAATACTATGAACCCCTCTCACACTCCCCTGAAATCTATAAGGATCTTCTCCCTCTCTCAAACTCTACCCTTTCACTTCCTAGTTCAACGCTCTCTCTTTAAGCTTACAGAAGGAACAACTTAATGAATGGCAAAAAAAGACTCTTATAAAGTTTTATGAGAAAACTTAACTAAAGGGCTTCAAAAAACCCTAAAAACTCAATTCTATCAACTCAAATCGTACAGTATGATCATAGATAATACGATACGATTAGTACAAAACATCCTTGTTAGTACTATATGAATCGTAAAGCACTAAATGATTAGTTCAAGTATTTGAGATGATCATCCAATATGATATGATCATTATCTATTATGATTTATATAATTAAATTTGATTATCATTCTGTACGATCGATGATGATAAAATATCATTCCATACATCAATTTGGTCGTATAATATGATTTTTTCATTCGTATAGTATAATTTTATTGGACCAATTAATACAATTTCATCCATAATTACATAATTAATTTAGGAAAGATTTAATTATATCGTATAATATAATTAGAACATAATTTATATTTTAAAATGTTGCTTAAATAATGATTAGTGGCTAAAACTCATGATTTCAATGAGTAGCTGATTATATAGTATGATACCTATCATACAATATAATTAGCTCAGAAAATTACTCTTCTAATTTTTCTCTCTATTTTATTCTTGTAAGTGTATGTGTGCATGGTCACCAAGCTAGCATACATCTTTATATGACTTGACAAAAAAATTGAAAAATTATATAAATGAATTTTATAGACTCTTTCATCATATCCTATTCTACTAAATCTTGAGCCTTGAATCTTCTTTGATTGGTGTATGATGCACTTGAAATATTAGTACACACAATAATAAATATGTAGTACAAATATTAGAAGACATGAAGATATAATCAATAATATTTGTTATCATTAAAACCATAAACTTAGAAGCCTGAGTTACTATAGCAGAAGCTCAAGTGGTTATTATAATGGTGGCTGATAAGTTCCGATGGCTTCAATTATCATAACTACCTATCTAGCCTACCTAAAACCATAATAACCTTCAAGGACATTTATCTCTAACCTATTGGTGATCCTTAATAGCCTTCACATCTAGAACTACCAACAGTGGAAAAAATCATCTAAATGCACACTTCGTTAGCCTATGAATAGACCTCCCTTAGCCTGATTTTGCTACATGAATTTGATTCCATCAATTTCTCTAGTGAGATCTTTATGTGCATGGAGAGAAATGCTCTAGTAAATTAGAGAGTGCTTATGGTCTAATGAATCATTAGCATAGATAAAAGTTATGATATCTTCAAAGATATTTCATATTGGTTCTATGAAGTATTGCAATATGGGAGTATGAACTTATATGTTTATGATTACAAATATTATTGAAGGTCTATTTAGTTTCTCCTTCTTTATATATTGCATATTTTTTGTGCACAAAACTAAAATGTCATGTTCAACATACTCAAAGAATCATCATATATTAGACTTATTTAAAAGAGCGTGTAATTATATTTTTTCTTGATTTAATGTATATAAAAAGATGTACATTAGCTTGGCAACCATGCACACATACATAAGGGGAATGAAAAATAAATATTTATTTTTTCTATCAAATTGTATTTTATGATTTATGTCGTATTGCATGATCCATTCAAATAGAAATTAAATAAAATATTTAATTTAAGTGAGAGTAAAAAATTCAATTATAACTAATCATACTATACGACTAGCTCATTACACTAGATGATTAACTATTATCATAAATCCCGCAGTCAAATTAAACTTACTTAAAATATGGAAATTTGATATTTGAAAATTTAACTATTTATATTATTTGAATATATTCATGTAATATAATATTTTATAATTCTGCCTAGTTTAAGTCAGGTAATTAAGGAATCAAATAAGATTTGAATTAATTCTGGATCGCATTGGACGATCATCTATCATATTGTATGAATCACTCGACGACTCTTTGGATGAACCTTGGTTCAGAATGTATGATCCAATATTTTATTTGAACTAATAATACAATATAATTTTGAGTTATATTGGATGATTTATGATTGTAGTGAACTAATTATATTGAATGATATTCTATCTTATTGTATAAATAGAGTTAGCAAAATTAAAAAAATTAATGTTTTTAGAAGTCCATTATTTAAATTATTGTTAAGAATTTATAAGAGTATTTTGGCTATGAAAGGAGTGTTTCATATCGAGAGAGTATTAAACGAAATTACTAGATGCGCCAAGGGGGGGGGGGGGGGGGTGAATTGCAAAAAACTTTTTGCAATAAAAAAATCCTAAACATGAGTTTTAATATTTTTTGTGTTTTTAAATTTTTAACAAAAAAATTTAACTAATGCAGAAGCAAGTACTTGAACACAAATAGTAATAGCAGATTCCACAATGAATTTCACGAAGCAATTAGAATGAAAATAAAATGCAAGAAAAAGTAAAAGCGGTAAAGGAAAAATCAAACTAGAGATTTTATACTGGTTCGGTCACTTAACATATGTCCACTCTCCGGAGTCCTCCACTCCAGGAATTTCACTACCAAAACTATAGTTCTCCTTTTTCCCCCTCGGCAAGGTAGAGAAGCCCTTACAAGACTCACTTTCACCAACCAGGCGTGGCGGAGTGCCAAGCACTTTGTCACCCTCCTAGCGATGTCAGCGTACCTTCTTATTTTTCTCCCTCCTCGAGAAGGTAGAGTACCTTAGAGGACACTGATATAGAAGAGTCCCCCCCTCAGAGAGCCTCCCACAAGATCTTCTTGGGCCATAAGAGGAACAAAGTGCAGCAAGAATGGAGAAACCATGTGATCTCCCTCACACTATTTCTCCCTAACCAAGCTCACCCTCTTCTTCCTCTCTCAAACCCTAAAATCTTCTCAATAGCTCTCTCTCAAGAATTCCCTCTCTAATCAAGTTCCCCGATCTCAGTTACACTTAAAAAAACATAACTGTTTGATACTTAAAATGGGGTCTAAAAACCCTAAAATTTTTAAAGTAGCCGCTACTATCGTATAGAACGATTCTAGATCATACAATATGATTAGTACAAATGAGCTTCCTCCTAATATGAAGGTTTACAAACAGGTCAAAAATATTGAATATGTTCGTACAGTACGATATAAACTCATACTGTACGATAGGGAAAACTCTTCTATTAGTACATGACGATAGCCGGGATGATCAAAACTCATCTCTGTACATCATAGGGTACGACTTACTTCATACATTATGATTAGTCAAAATCAAAGCATCATCTAGGATGAAGTCCGGGATGATCAAAACTCATCTCTATACATCGTAGGGTACGATCTACTTTATACAGTACGATTAGAAAAAATCAAAGGATCATCAAGGATGAACTCCATGATGATAAAAAATAGCCTCAGTTCATTGTATAATATGAATTCGTACAGTACGATGTCCAATCAGAAATTAATCCTTAATTTATTACACTAATAACAGGTTAATTTAAGTATTCAAAATAAATCGTACAATACGAATATCTTCGTACAGTGCGAATGCTAAATAAACTTACTTAAATTAATCTGGAGGCTAGGGTTTTGGATTAGTAACATATCTTACAGTATGATATAAATCATACAGTATGACCTGTTCACAGAAAGACATTTTAGCCAGATTAGACTGTGCACAGTATAATATAAACTCGTATAGTACAATCAACAGAGAAAAAAAATCTATATTTTCTTTTAAAAACCCTCTCCCTTTGTGTGTGTGCATGGTTGCTTAGTCTTATATGCAATTTATGGGCAGACTCAAAAAGGAAAAATGAAAAATTACAATGTTATAAACTCACACTCCTACTCTACCTAGTCTTGAGTCTTCTTGTTGTCTTGAGTAACTTGTGATCTTCCTAAAATATTAGTACTTACAGATAATATTAGAAATTAAAGGTATTCAATGAATAGTAATTCAGACGACATTATTTGTTATCATCAAAATCTCAAAGAAGGGGTCATAGATTGCAACAATCTCCCCCTTTTTGATGATGTCAAATAATGTTTAACATAGGCAAATTTGAATGGCATTTTTTTTAATTAACAATAACATCACTAAATAAACAGAAAAGGAAAAATAAAGGAAAAATGCATTTCATTGAAACATAAGTAAACATATGCCTAAGCAAGCAAGACAACAAACTACAACAGACTTCCCCTCTTTTGACATCACCAAAAGAGTAGGCACAAATAACACTAAAAAATATAATACAAATAGATACACTTCAGAAAGGAGGATCCTGATCACTTGGAGGTGGAGGTAGGTGTGGTTGGAAATATTGAAGGATTGTGTTGAAGTGGTGATCAATCGAAGTGAACTGTTCCCCAAACCACCGCATGTCTTCCTCATGTTGCTGATGTTGTTCTTGTATGTGTGTGTCAAGACGACTCTGAAGTTGGTCGAAGTGTTCAACCAAATCATCGTGAGGGTAGGCTGGTGCAGGGGCTCGTGGAGGTGCATGTCTTCTTGGTCGAACATGAGCTTCTGCTGGGGCATCTTCTCCTCCTTCTTCATCAGAGAAAGAGGCATTCGTATAGAAGATTGGTAAATTATCGGGTTCATCAGGATATGTTAATTGGTATTTATTTTGAAGGATGTATCATATATGGTGGCCAAGGGCTAAACTCTATTTCCTGCGGGTAGTAGATAGGTGAACTAAAGTCATATTTTGGATATAGTCAATAACTAAATCTATCTCATCAAATTTTGTGTTTCACATTATAAGATAGGTAGCGATTGATAAGTTTGGGGTCATGCGGATTCGGTTGTCAGCTTTGGGTGTAATCAAAGTGCAAAGGACATGTTGAATAATTCGAACATTTCGGTTTAAGGATTGAACAAGAGGTTGGTGTTAGTATAAGGTTACATTCCTAAGGACACGGTTGACATCACTCTAGTCAAATTCATTTGAGAGAAAGGAACGAACTCTAGGCACTTCAGTGGATAGCTCAATGTATTGGGCGATGTCAGCCTTAGTGATTTCTATGTGTTGGCTGCAGACAAAAGAGTGGAAGGTCATATTGTCGACAGTGAAGGTAAGGTTGGCTAGGAATTCAATAAGAGTTCAGAATTATAGGGGAAAGCCAGGGTAAGGAGAAATTGGGAAGTGGTGGATGCGAAGAGGTTCATTACCTTGAAATTTAAAGCTTCCTGATTGAGCATAAAATAGTGTGAAATCATACAGGCCTTGAACTTGTGATAAGCATCTTCATTTTTAGCACTTAGGAAATGATCGTTGTGATGGAGAGAGGAAGACAAGCTTCCCACGGCTAGACGGCTGTTCTTGCTAGAGCTCGACATTATGTGAAGGCTAAGTGAAGGTGAAGAAGTGAGTGAAGAGATCTATAAGTTGAGCCAATTTATAAATGCGATCTGGTATCGTACAATAGGATGGGCAATAATGTCGTCTAAATGAATAGGTACGAAAAGGTGGTCAAATTATACAGTATGATGGGTATCATACAGTACAATCAGAAGGATTTCAATCATTCCGAGGGTCGTCGGTACGATCCTTGACTAAAAGTTTCGTACATAATGAACATGTGTATCGTATAGTATAAAAATGCCATTATATCATACCAACCACCTTTACGTCATCCTCATCCGTTCTTCTGAGGTGGATTGTTCTGTACGAAGAGAAGATATTATACAGTACGATCACCAATAATATCATACCAAACTGAGTAAATTCATCCCAATCCATTTGCTAACATGGATTGTATAGTACGATGAGGTGATATCATACCAGACGATGTTCAATAATGTCGTATCAAACAAATTCAATGAACTGCCACCTATTTCACATAGTACTAATGTGTATCATACAGTACGATATGTATCATACAGTACGATAAATAGAGATGAAATTCGAGTTTGGGTGTGTTGTGTGATTAGATATATCGTACAGTACGATAGTGAATCATATAATATGATAAGGAAAGTGTAAATTGTTGAGTTTGGTATAGTGAGTGTGTGAGGATAAAAAGTAACCTTAGAAGATTTTTTTAATTTTTTTAATGCATTAATGTATATAACACCTAGTCTCACCCTCAAAGTGCTAAAGGTGTTGAATGCTAGTGGTTTCATGAAGATGTCTGCCAATTAATCTCCTATAGCGATATGATGCAATTCTATATCTCCTTTAGCAACATGATCTCTTATGAAATGGTGTCTAATATATATATGTTTTATTCGAGAGTGTTGAATTGGATTTTCAAAAATACAAATTTCACTTGTGTTGTCGCACATGATTGAGATGGTTCCTACAGGTAATCCAAGATCAAGAATTTTTTATTTTAACCATAGTACTTGTGCAACACAGCTTCCTATTGCAATATATTCTGCCTCGGCCGTGGAGGGGCTACCGAATTTTGCTTCCTAATGGACCAAGAAACTAAAGATTGTCCTATGAATTGGCAAGTACCAGAGGTGCTTTTTCTATCAACCTTACATCCTGCAAAATCAGAATCTGAGTACCCTAGATTTCAAAAAAAGTGTTGTGCCTGGGATACCAGATTCCTAAGTTCAGGGTACCTAGTAGGTATCTAAGAATTCTCTTGAGCGCAGTTAAGTGAGACTCTTTAGGATCAACTTGAAAACCGGCACAAAGGCACACACTAAACATTATATCAGGTCTACTGGCAGTCAGATAAAGGAGAGATCTGATCATTCCTCTATATTTTTTCTGGTCTACTGATTTTCTATTCGAATCTTTATCTAACTGAATTATTGAGCTCATTGGAGTGTTCATGGGTTTGGCACTATCTATTTTATATTTTTTCAGAATGTCCTTAATGTACTTTGTTTGGCTAAGAAATGTTCCGTTATCTATTTGTTTTACCATAAAGCCAATAAAGTAGTTTAGTTATCCCTTCATGCTCATTTCAAACTCATTACTCATTGTTTTTGAGAATTCATCACACAAATCTTTATCTGAAGATCCAAATAAGATGTCATCCACATAGATTTGAACAATGAGAATTTCATCTTTATCCTTTTGTAAGAAGAGTGTAGTGACCACACTATCCTTTACAAATCCTCTATCCAATAAGAATGAGCTAAGTCTTTCGTACGAGGCTCTAGGTGCTTGCTTTATTCCATAAAGTGCCCTTTTTAATTTGAATACATGGTTTTGGAATTATGAACTTTCAAATCCCGGCGGTTGCTCAACATAAACATCCTCCTTGATTACCCCAATCAGAAAAGCACTCTTTACATCCATTTGATATTGTTTAAAACTTTTGAAGCAAGCAAAATCTAAGAGCACTCTTATGGCTTCTAGTCTAGCTACTGGGGCAAAAGTTTCTTCAAAGTCTATTCCCTCAATTTGGTTGTATCCCTTAGCTACTAGTCTGGCTTTATTCCTTATTATTGTTCCTGAATCATTCACCTTATTCTTGAAGACCCATTTTGTTCCAACAACACTTTGTTCTTTAGGTCTCTTGACTAACTCCCAAACATCATTCCTGGTGAATTGGTTCAGCTCTTCTTGCATTGCTAGAATCCGAAATTCATCTCTTAAGGCTTGATTTATACTTGTAGGTTCTATCATAGAGATGAATGCTGAATGACTAACCTCCTTCCTAAGTCCATGCCTAGTCCTTACACCTTCTGAAGGGTCTCCTAAAATTAACTCTTTAGGATGACTAGAAGAATATCTCCATTCTCTAGGCAAATCTTCCTGAGGTTCTACCCTTTCTCCTAAGGTCATAGTCTCTACTCCTTGAATTGACTCTATTTCATCATCTTCAACTTTAGATTCAGAGGGCTTATCTGATTCATTAAATACCACATGGGTGGACTCTTCTACTACTAGGGTTCTCTTATTAAAGATTCTATAGGCTTTACCTACAGAAGAATAACCTAAGAAGACACCCTCATCAGACTTGGGATCGAATTTTCCTAAGGGATGTTTACCATTATTCATGATGAAGAACTTGCACCCAATGACATATAAGTGTGAAAGGTTTGGTGTCCTACCCTTAAGGAGTTCATACGGAGTTTTGTTCAGCTTAGATCTAATGTTCACCCTATTTAAAACATAACATGCTGTATTGACTGCTTCTGCCCAAAAGTATTTAGGAAGGGTGTACTCCGCTAATATTGCCCTAGCAGCTTCTACCAAGGTTATATTCTTCCTTTCTGCTATACCATTTTGTTGTGGTATTCTAGGGGCTGAGAAATTGTGTTCTATCCCTACTTCTTGATAGAATGATTCGAACCTATCATTTTGAAATTCTCCACCATGATCGCTATGAATTATTGAGATTTCACAATCTGATTTCCTCTAAATCTATGTGGAGAATACTTTAAATTCCTCAAATGACTCATTCTTATATGCTAGGAATCTTTCTCAAGGGAATCTAGTGAAGTCATATACAATCACAAATCCATAATTTTTCCCTCCTAGGCTAGCTGTGCTAACGGGTCCAAATAAGTCCATGTGAAGAATTTCTAATGGCCTATTGGTGATCACATCTTTGATTGAATGAAAGGATGATTTGATTTGTTTTCCTACTTGGCAGGCATCGCATAGATGGTCCTTAGTGAAGTCTAACTTAGGTACGCCTCTAACTAGGTTTTTTTGAGTAATGTTTCTAAGTGTTTTCATACTAGTATGGCATAGTCTCCTATGCCATAGCCATGAGTCATCTACAATTATTTTCAAGTAAAATGAATTTGAACTATCAATGCAATCAAGGTCTAACATGTAAATATTATTTATTTATTTTCCTTCTAAAACAAGTTTGTCATTTAAACTAATCAGACATTTGTCAGAGAGAAATTTTATGTCAAAACCTTTATCACATAATTGACTAATGCTAAGTAAGTTATACTTCAAACCATCAACTAATAAAAGATTTTAAATTAAAAAATTCTTAGCATTACCAATAATACCTAAGCCCACCACTTTCCTAGTGGTGTTGTCTCCCAATATTACTTTGCCTCCGGTCCTAGTTTCCAATAAAATGAACTTCTTCATATCTTCAGTCATATGTCACGAGCAGCCACTATCCAGGTATCATATGCTCTCACTAGGTCTTTTGTGAGAGCATCCCTACAATTTCATTCAAGGGTTAGATTTGGGAACCCAAGTGAGTTTAGGTTCCTCCTTATGCTTGCATGAATGAGATGTATGCATGCCATGCTGTGATTGATGCAATTTAGGTCTCCATACCAGGTGTGTCCTACGGTAAATCGTGCATGTGCGGGCTAAGTGACCGAGTATGCCATAAGAGAAGCACCTAACACCGAAAAATGGGTTCACTAACCTATGTGGGTGGTGATGCCTCTTCCTAAAGTTTTGTGATGCATGCAGTACTAGGGGTTTGAATGATCCATGCAGTTGTGATGGATTGTAAAATTCATCAAGTGAAGGTGGTTCTTTATTTTCATTCAAAGCTTTTAAGTTCACTTGTAAAAAGTCGTTTGCATGTTTAAGATTTGTAATTTCAATTTTCAAACAATGTTCAGTGCTATCTAACTCCCATGCAAATTTATCTAGTTTGTCAAACTCCTTTTCAAGTTCAATATGCATGGTTTTCAAGGATTCATGTGCTTTTGTTAATTCAATATGCTTCTTATTTAATGCATCATAGTCATCAAGAAGGGAATATGATATCTATCTAAATCAAAATTTTCTTTGACTAAGTTAGCATGCTCAGTTTGTAAATTTCTAAATCAATATTAAGACTAGCATGCATCTTTTTCAATTTCCTATACAAGTCATGAATTTTTTCAAAAGAAGTAAATCTTCATATGAAAGTTGACATACATCATCTTGATATGATTGATCAAGATTATCGTTAGCCATTAGAAACAAATTTGTTACCTCCTCCTCTTCTTCTTCTTTTGATGATTCTGAGGCAGAGTCAGCCCAAAATACTTTTTGTGTCTTCATCTTTCCTTTCTTGTACTTGGCTTTGTCATCACCTTTTTACTTAGCTGGTTGGCTCTTTAGGTTGGGGAAATCAGCTCGAAAGTGACCTAGTTTCCTACACTCAAAACAGATTATATCTGATGAAACTTTAGTAAACCTCAAGCTTTTACCTTTATTTTAATTGTTCTAATGACGCCTTCATTTTCTTTTCAAAAAGTTCTTGAACTGTCTGGTCATTAGGGCTATGTCATCTTCTTCCTCCCCTATAGAGCTTTCACTTTCTAAATTGTTTATTTTCAATGCTACCGTTTGCTCCTTCTTCTTTTCACCTGCATCACTTTGCCTTTGACTCATTCATTGCTTGTACGTAATGAGTGACCGAAGAAAATTGTCAATAGAATAAATATTTAGGTATTTAGATTCAGTGATGGCAGTATTTTAACATCGTAGGAACTAGATAAGCATCTAAGAATCTTATAAAATTTTTCAGAATTTGAAATTTCTCTACCGCAAGCACGTCACGATTTGGGTGAACCTAGTGTACATGTCAGATATTGATTTGCTATGTTTCATATGGAAGAGTTCATAATCATGCAACATAATGTTAAACCTAGACTGTTTAACTTCACAAGTTATATCCCAAATCTCCTTACCAATAATGCAGGTGGAAACTCCCATATAGTCCTCAAATTTTAAAGTACAAAAGAAATAGTTTAACCACTTCACATTCAATTGAGCTAACTCTCTATCCTCATTGCTCCATTCATTAAAAGGTACTTGAGTTTTCACTCCATTCACAAGTTTAAATGGTGCAGCGTAACCATCATTAACTAACATCCACATGCGATAGTCAATAGATTATAAAAAAGTAGACATTCTAATTTTCCAAAAATCAAATGGGATATTGTCAAAAAGAGGTGGACGGGTTATTAAATAACCCTCCGCAGTATTATGATTACCAAAATGAGACATTATCGATTTTCAAGGACTTCTAAAATGCTATTTTTGAAACCCCGCTCTCATACCAATTGAAATTACTAGATGCGCCAAGAGGGGGGGGGGTGAATTATGAAAAACTTGTTGCAATAAAAAATCCTAAATAGGAGTTCTAATATTTTTTATGTTTTTAAAATTTTAACATAAAATTTTAACTAATGTAGAAGCGAGTACTTGAACACAAATAGCAACAACAAATTCCACAATGAATTTTACCAAGCAATTACAATGAAAATAAAATGCAAGCAAAAGTAAAAGCTGTAAAGGAAAATCACACCAGAGATTTTAAAGTGGTTTGGTCAATTGACCTACATCCACTCCCTGGAGTCCTCCACTCTGTAAATTTCACTTCCAAAACTATAGTTCTCCTTTTTCCCCCTCGACAAGGCGGTGAAACCCTTACAAGACTCACTTTCACCAATCCGGCATGGCGGAGTGCCAAGCGCTTTGTCACCCTCCTAGCGACTGCAGCGTACCTTCTCATTTTTCTCCCTCCTAAAGAAGGCAGAGTACCTTATAGGACACGGATGTAGAAGAGTCTCACCCTCAGAGAGCCTCCCACAAGATCTTCTTGGGCCATAGGATGAACAAAGTGCAGCAAGAACGGAGCAACCGTATGATCTCCCTCACACTACTTCTCCCTCACAAAGCTCACCGTCTTCTTCCTCTCTCAAACCCTAAAATCTTCTCAAGAGCTCTCTCCCAAGGAATCCCTCTCTAATCAAGTTCCCCTATCTCAGTCACACTTAAAAAACATAACTTTTTGATACATAAAATGGGGTCCAAAAACCCTAAAATTTTTCAAAGTAGCCATTACTATCGTATAGTATGATTCTATATCGTACAGTATGATCAGTATTAACGAGCTTTGTCCTGGTATGAAGGTTTTTGAACAAGTCAAAAATACTAAATATGTTCGTACAGTATGATATAAACTCGTACCGTACAATAGGGAAAACTCTTATGTTCATACATGATGATAGTCGAGACGATCAAAACTCATCTCTGTACATCATAGGGTACGACCTACTTCATACTGTATGATTAGTCAAAATCAAGGTATCGTCTAGGACAAAGTCCGGGATGATCAAAACTCGACTTTGTACATCGTAGGGTACGATCTACTTTGTACATTACGATTAGACAAAATCAAGGGATCGTCTAGGACGAACTCCAGGACGATCAAAAATAGCCTCGGTTCATCGTATAGTACAAACTGGTTCATATAGTATGATGTCCAATCAAAAATTAATATTTGATTTATTCCACTAATCACGGGTTAATTTAAGTAAGTATTCAAAATAAATCGTATAGTACAAACAGCTAAATAAACTTACTTAAACTAATCTGGCAGCTAGGGTTTTAGATTTGTAACACATCGTACAGTACGATATAAATTGTACAGTACGACCTATTCACAGAAAGACATTTTAGCTTGATCAGATTGTATAGTATGATATAAATTCGTACAGTTTGATTAACAGAGAAAAAAAATCTACATTTTCTTTTAAAAACTCTCTCCCCTTGTGTGTGTGTGCATGGTTGCTCAGTCTTATATGCAATTTGTAGCCATACTCAAAAAAAGGAAAAATAAAAAACGAAAATTACAATATTATAAACTCACACTCCTACTCTACCTAGTCTTGAGTCTTTTTATTGTCTTGAGTAACTTATGATCTTCCTAAAATATTATTACTCACAGATAATAGAAGAAATCAAAGTATTCAATGAATAGTAATTCAGATGACATTATTTGTTATCATTAAAATCTCAAACTAGGGTTCATGGATTGCAAAATTAAAGAGGGGGTTTTAAGCAAAGAGAGAGAAGGGATGAGGTTGTGAGAGAGGGAGAAGATCCTTATAGTTTTCTAGGGAGTGTGAGAGAGGGATTTTTACATAGTTGCTCCAACCAACTTGTACTTGGGTTCCTCCATGTGTCATTATTCATCTTAAGGGAAGATCTATGAAGAATCATTTGGTGTCAAAGGTCGTTGACTACTATGTTGTACTAGGAAGGTGAAGGTGATTTGGGCTACTTCGCCACACCGAGGAGGTGAAAGGGATTTTAGCTCTCTGTTGCACTGGAAAGATGAAAGAAATTTTGGCTCTCCACTACACCAGGAAGTTAAAATGGATTTCATCTCTCCACAACATTAAGGAGGTCATAGGGATTTTGGTTCTCTATCACACCAAGGAGGTGAAAGCAATTTTAATTCTCTACCACACTAAGGAGGTGCAAGTGATTTTGCAAGGGTTTCTCTGCCTAAATAATGGGGATGCAAAATCATCAATATTATTTAGTTCAATACATGAAGAGGAAGACTTCAGGGAGTGGACGTAGTTATGTTGACTGAACCACTATACAAATTTATTTGTATTCTTTATTTTTGCATTTACTTTATGTAGTCTTTAACTTTCCTACATATCTTATTTTCAATAATTTGATTTATTTTTGTCTATCATTGGGATATAAAGATAATTGTGATTGATCAGAGTTAATATTTGTTTTGAAAAGAATAAAAATTTTGAAAAAAAATATTTGTCTTTTCTATAAAAGAATAAAAATAAAAATTATTATTTTATTTTATTATTTACTTCCGCATTAAAATTTTAAATTTTGTTGTTATTTAAAATGTTTTCAATTTTTTTTAAAATATCAATTGACCCCTATTAGTGTGTAATTTCATAGTTTAATTGATTTAATGACTCTATTCATACAATATGACTATTTGGACAAACCTTGGTTTGTCATATACGATTCAATATTTGGCTTAAACTAATCATACAATACAATTTCAAATTGTATTGAATAATTAATGATGGAAATGAACTAATTGCATTATATGATACATTTATCTTACTATACAAATAGGGTCAAAAAAATTAAAAAATTAAGATTTTTAGAAGCCACTATTAAAACTATTGTTAAGACTTTATAAGAGTCTTTTATAAGTTAGATTAATTATTCTTGAGAAAGTATTGAAGAGAGGGCATTGAGCAAAGAGAGAGAAATGGTGAGGTTATATGGGAGGGAGAAGATCCTTGTGGGTTTCAAGAGAATGTGAAAGGAGTATTCAAACAATTGCTTGGACTAACTTGCACCTGAGTTCCTATATGTACCAATGTGTATCTTGAGGGAAGCTATGTGGAGAATCCTTTTGTGTCAAAATTCATCAACTACTCCGCCGCACTAGGCGGGCAAAAATAATTTGGGCTGCTATGGCCACCGAGGAGGTGATAAAGGATGTCGGATCTCCACCGCACCAAGAGGTTAAAGGGATTTCAACTCTCTACCACACTAGGAATATGAAAGGAATTATGACCTCTAATGAACTGAGGATATGAAAGAGATTTCATCTCTCTACTACATTGAGGAGGTGAAAGGGATTTTGGCTCTCTACCGTATCGAGGAGGTGGAAGTGATTTTATAATGCCTTATTTGCCTAGCTGTAGGGCTGAAGGAGAGTTACTATTATTTAGAGCAATATCCAAAGAGGAGGACTTCAGCGAGTGGATGCACGTAAAGTTGATCAAACCACTATGAAAATTTAGTTCGCATTTACATTCTACAGTTTTTACTTTCATGAATATCTTATTCTCTATAATTTGGTTTGTGTTTGTATATCATTGTGATATAAAGATAACTGTGGTTGATCAAATTTTCAAAAAGAATATAAAAATTGGAAAAATAAAAAAAGGATAAAAAGTTTATTATTTGCATTTTCTATAAAATTTAAAAATAAAAGTTATTATTTTATTTTATTATTTTCTTCCATGTTAATAATATAACGACTAATGCTCCTGTTAATCTTCCAGTCCAACTGATACTAAAAGTTTCAAGGGTACAAATAACACTACCAGGAGTGGTTTAAAGTAATAATTTAATTTAACTTTGATTTCTTTTGAATGGTATGTTGAACTACCCAATAATTCTATAAAGAAATTTACGGAGCTAGAAACAATATTTATAAAGAAATTCACCAGTATGATGGAGATGATAATAATTATGGATCATGCCCAAGAAAATATAAGAATGGATGATTAGTGACTAAGTATATCACCCATTGACAAAATATTAGCAAGAAATGCAAACATCAACTAGACTATGAAAATGTAATCCAATTGCTAATGGGATAAATTAATGATAAAATTGTGCCTTACTTCTGCATGTAATCCATTACTAACTTTCAGAAGCTACTTAATTAGGTATAAAAATTTGAGAAGTTAAAGATGACAAGGTTAGATGGTCATTCTAATAAATTCAAGAAAAGTAAAGCACCTGACCATAAAAGGGGTGAAAAGCATGTTGTAGCTTATAACATTGACAAAGGAAAATAACCAATATATAATAAAGGCAATGCAAAGAAACCTGTGAACCCTAATCCTTAGTTGAAGTTGGTGTTGGGAAGAAATGATAAATCTTGTCCTTGTATGGATGGAGAGGATCATCCAAGGCAAGCAGTGGGAGATGGCAAACAAACTCTCCCAACCATCAAGAAAGGATAAGCAAGGAATAGTAATTTAAAAAGGAAAGCATTACAAAGTTATTTGAGTATGTCCTTAAAGAAGGTCTTCATTTGCTAAAGTGTAAAAGGCCTGAAGAAGTTGATCAAACTAATGATCCTAATTACTACCTATATCATAGGGTGATTAGTTATCCAGTCAAAGATTATTATATATTCAATTATTGGCTTAAAAGAATGTATAAAAAGGAAGAATTTACACTATCAAATAGTGTTCTGGCTAATTCACCATAAAAAGGAATCATCATGAGTTGTCAAATCCTCTTTCATACTCTCGGCTAAAGAGAAAGAAAAGAAAAGAAAATTAATTCAGGATGTATAATGGGAGATAACGGTATTTAAGAAAATAGTGAAAATATTATAGTAGCTTGAAGGAGTTCCTATTGTCAAGTGAAAATCTCTAGCTAAACTAATGCTTGATTTAAGAGGGTTACTAGCTCCAAGTGCATCTATATCTAGAAATAAAACCAGAGGACATTCTAGGTAAGCTAGCTCATCCAAATATGATAAGATGAAGTTGAACCCGCCCAAAATGAGAACTTTATTGAGGAAACCAAATGAGAAGAAAATTATGACCCAAAAGGGTTATAGATAATTTAGGGTATTGTTATCATTCTATGAGGAGACCTGTTAGGCTAGTTAATTTTATAGTTGAACTCCAAATTTTTAAAGTAAAAGAAGAAAAAGGGGATGAAAATGGAGAATCTCTTCTAGTTGAGATGTGTATAGTTAGTTATCTTAATGTCAAATGCCTATAAAAAACTCTCTCATTGAGTTCAATTTAGAGTTATAATAGCTACAAGAAATATAAAATTTAAAAAGATCATAAAATTCTTTCTTAACAAAAAGTTGATAATTTGATGAAATAACATCCAAGTCTTATCTAACGGTGGTACAAATAGATAATAATTTAGAGAATTTATGTTATCATGATGGAAGCAAATTAGAATGAATTATGGCAATCACAAATGAAGTGCATGAAGTTGGTTAGGGATTGTAAGCCTTCTGATCAGCCTTTTAAAATGATGGAAAAAGATGATTCTGAAGAAGTTGCTTCATTAGAGGAGTTTGGTCTGAATAAAGTAATAAAGGTGTAATTATAGTGTGATAAGTTATTACTACCTTTACTGAAGAAAGGACCATCAAATAAAGTTAAGGAAAAATAAATTATGTTTAATGAAAAAATCCTATCTAAAGACCCCAAACATAAGTTTACTTCAAGAAAAGAAGTTGACTACAACGCCTTATTTCATCTGTGAAACATCTTACATAGCTAGTATATATGAGGCTCTACTAATATTAAAAAAACCTTTGTGAAACATTGAGTCAGGCACTCAAGGATCTAGGGAAATTCAAAGTATACTTCATTGAACACTATAAGACCGAAGTCCTAAGAGATCAAAGTAAATTTGTTATTATATTCTCTAAAGAGGATCTCAAGCATGGCTTAAATAGAGCATAAGCATTCAATATATGTCACTATTTAAAGTGATGGTATAATGATAACCCACATATTAGTTATCCTAAGTTCTTTAGTAAATCTCATGAACCTATGAGCATTAAGATGGTTTTCTCTTGATGTTCATCACCTTGAGTGAGATAAGGTTTTGGTGCAGGGTTTCAATGAGAAAGGGCAAAAAATAATAAGTTCATTTATTCTCCTTCTTAGATTCAATAATCTCTATATAGAGGTTAAGTTTCATGTGATTGATGCTAATGCCGCTTTTAAATTACTAGGATGGCCATGGCTCCATGTATATGAAATTATTCCTTCAACCCTATATCAAGGCATAAATTATATGAAGGATGAGAAGTATTCAAAGTGTCTGGTGACATATAACCCTTTACAGTACATGAAGTATAAATTTATCAAGATGTTTAATAATTTGTGTCAAAGCAACCAAAGTTAAGGCATCTACATGACAGATTGCAAAGCTTCCTAAAAAAGATGCCCCTAAGAAACAAAAAGGGAGAAAGAAGGCAATGCCGACTCTCCCTAAATAGTCAATATCTCACCTAAGTTGAATAAAGTGGCTCTTCACTTAGGAGGTGATATCAAATAAGACGAAGAAGTTACCTATTGAATGCAAGAACATACATAGTTCTCCAATTGAAAGTGAAGATATGGGGACATATATAGAAGAAGAGTATAAGTTTAAATCTACATATGCATGCAAGGTGGAGTATGTTTCTTTGAGGAAAACGACTAGCATTTTGATGTTAAAAACTATTGCAATGGTCACTCTTATTCCTCTGAAGAACTTCAAAGAAATCTCTCCACGTGAGGTTCACAATATTGAAGAGTAGAAAACTTTTTATATGCCTCCTATAAGAGGATACTATGGACCAGAAATTTATTTTATATGTCTAAAGAGAGTCAAAAAATACATTTTGATTGGATTGTTGTACTCTTTGAATCTAAAGTGATAATTCCTTTGAGAATTTCAAGGTATTATCCCAAAAAAATTTTGAAAGATGATGAAGAAACAAAAAGTTCATGTTGGGACCACCAAGTGGTGAACTCATTTTTATCAGAAGTTATGGAGTTTGAAAATTCTACTAATATCATGAAAAAGTGATGTCCTTATAAGGAGGGGACTCAAACTCATTATACATAAACAACCTCAAAAGGATATTTGTTATGTAATAGTGGATGGAATGATTGAGTCTAATAGAAGTAGTAAGAAGGAACTTTATGAAATATACCATTAAGGTGATCAAATAATAGAAGCCAAACTTATACTAGAAGAGCTAAAAGATGGTGGACATGATGCTATAATGGATGAGATGAAGAAATCAACTTGGAAACTAAGGAGGACCCTTATCCAACTTTCATCTGCTCTATTATACTAGTTTATTAAGTAGAAAAAGTGAAAGAGCTGCTCTATGAATTCAGGGACTATTTTTCCTGAATATATGTTGAGATGCTCAACTTGTCCTCTAAAGTGACAGTTCCCAAACTATACATCAACTTCGATGTGATCACTGTGAAATAAGCTCCAAGATGAATGAAATTTCATATTGAACAATAGATGATTGTAGAAATGAAGAAGTTCATCAGGGCAGGCTTTATTTGGGAAGAATAATATGTTGACTAGATAGCCAATAATTTTCCCGAGAAAAATAAAAATGGGAAAATCCATATTTGCATTAACTTTTGGGATCTCAATAAGTTTTGTCTGAAAGATAACTTTTTCTCCCTGCATAATAACTACTAGCTAATGATGTTTCTAACTATGACATGTTCTTCTTCTTAGATGGATCATTAGGATATAATCCTATCAAAATGGCTCCTGAAGATAAAAATCATACATCATTTAAGATGGCTATCAAAATATATTATTAAATTGTCATACCTTTCAATTTGAAGAATGTTCGATCTATATAACAAAGGGCAATAACCATATTTTTTTATGGCATGATCCATTAGAAGGTGGAGTCTTACGTTGATGATCTTTTCGTCAAAATAAAAGACCAAAAATATCACCTTTTGAAAGTTACATTTAATAGAATAAGAAAATTTTATCTCAAAATAAATCTATTCAAATGTGCTTTCAAAATCGGGAAGTTTCTAGGATTTGTCATATGTCATCGAGGAAATTAAAATCGACCCAAATAAAATCAAGATGATTATGGAAGTGCTGACACCAAATATTCTTTGTCAACTTCACTCCTTATAAGGGAAACTTATTTTTATCAGTTTATTTAAAAAAAATTTAGTAGATGTCAAACATTTATATAGCTAATGAAGAAGGATATTCAGTTCAAGTGGTATGTCAAATACTAGGAAGCTTTTAACAATTTTAAGAGAAACCTTCTAATAACACCTATAGTTGTAACACTAATCATGGTAAAGTCTCTTATCTTGTACATAGTGGCATTATAAGAGTCTGTCAGAGCATTCTTAACACAACATACTAAATAAAGGAAGAAAAATGCTCTTTACTCTATCAGTGGAAGGATGATTGGGACAGAAGTGCATTACTCTCTAATTGAGAAGCACTATTTAGAATTGATTTTTATTATCCAAAAACTCTGGCATTGCATGTTTTCTCATTAGATCATGCTGATATCAAATAACAATCCTTGGATGTCCTTGATGATAAGACTAGCATTAAAATATCATTTAGCTAGATGAAAAATAATATTAACATAATTTAATATCATATATGTTTCTAATAAAGTAATGAAAAAATATATATCATTATAGTTTTTCTAGATGTACATCCTATCTTGATAGATTCAATACTGAATTATGATGTTCCATATGAGCAAATTTTGATCATCAATGAGAAGGAAATGTTACAGATTTGGGAGATGTACTTTAATGGAGCATTATAAATCAATCTTTCCATATATCACCCTCCAAAAGCCATATATGGTATTGGTCTCATATTTATAATGCCCAAACGGGGTATAATGAGATAATTAGTTGGTTTGACTAAACCATGTACCAATAATTAGACTAAATACAAAGCCTTAATAGCATGTCTATAAATTTCCATATATATAGGGATTTAGAATCTCTATATTTTTGAAGACTTTGACCTCATAATAAATCAAGTATTGGGCATCTACAAAATTAGTAAGCAAAAATTATTCCATCAGCATATGAAAGTTCTCGAGTAAATGAAAAAAAAAATATGAATATTACTTTAACGTGAATTTCTCAAGCTTTGAACTGTAATGCAAATGTGGCTGAGATATTTAGGGACTAATGGAACAATTGTGTTAAGATCTGCATTTTTGAACAACACTTTGTATCGAAGGTCCTTTGATCAAATGTATCTGTGATGTTTAGGGACTAATGAAGTTGATAAGGTTATATCAAAAGTACAAGAAGAGATTTATAGTGCACATAAATCAGTCCTAAAATATCCCTTAAGATCAAAAGAATTGGCTAATAATAGCCATCAATGGTTAAAGATTTCATCAAACATGCCAAGACATCCATGAATGTCTAGTTCACAATACTACTATACATCAACCGCCAAATCTGCTTCATCCGACAATCATATGGATTAAATAAAAGTATTGACCAGTGATTTGCTTTAGTATTTTTTTAATCAAATATGCATAGTCAATATTTACTACCTCAAGAGATAGATTGATACCATACTATCAACATGAAAAGAGAAATTATTTATTTTAATAATCAAACTGAGTATAAGGAATATTCAATTCACCCTAAAAAAATAAAATTTGAATTCATCATCATTTTCAAAATAAAACTTACCAAGGATTAGCTTTAATCTGCATCCAAAGAAATTTTCCCCTATCTTAGAAGAGTAATATATGGTTTATTTTAATATGGTTCCTTAGGTTCCCATAGAGGCAAGCCTCTACATATAATCATATCTATGAAAAGAAAAATTTTGATTATAGTGGAGACTAAACTTATTTTAGATTTCAAAAAGTTTATTATTTTTTACTTAAATATTTAAAAGATTCAATCAATCCTTTTAAAAATACTCTTTTTATTTAGTTTAAATTATAGAGTTCATTTGATAGGTTAGGATAATCTCCCTGAAAGGAAGTTTGTGAGGTGCAAATGCATTTGGACTTACACTTACCAAAAGTGAACTACCGGCTAACGACCTAAGCACACAATCTTTAAATTATGAAGTCCAAGTCTAATGCAAGCAAGAAATAGTTATTTTAATATTAAAATCTAGGATTCTTATTTAGATTTAAAATGAGAGTTTATTTACATGAATTAGATTAAATACAACTAGCTAATGCAAATTTGATGCAAAAGACACCCTAAACTATATGTCTTAGCTTTTTTACTTAAACTAAATTATTTAAATACTATGTCTGAATTTTTTAGAAAAATTTGGCAGCATAATGGCCCTAACCTATAGGAAAACTACAATAGTCTCATTACTCGGGCTCCCCATTCATTGTTGATGGTTTGTGTGCTAGGCTAGTGTGCATTGCAAAAAGTAAAATGCATGTATGTATGAATGTTAGGGAAAAGAACTCTATTGCCACAAGACTATTCCTCGACCACCGTCGGACTTCCACCCGGTAGCCGACCAACACTAGAGTACTACCCAATCGCCAACTAACGCTGGAGTTCTACCTGACAGCTAACTGACATAGGAGTTCTGCCCGGCCGCCGAATTTTATCAGATTTCTACCCGACACTGAAGTTATACCCGTTGTCGGACTTCTTCTTGTCATTGAACTTTCGACAGACTTCTACCCGACGTTGGACTTCCACCTGTCACCGAATTTTTTACCTGACGTTGGACATCCGCTTGTCGCCAAACTTTCCTCAGACTTCTACTTATTGCCAAACTTTCGCCCGCCATAAAACTTCCGACCTCCATCGCCAACTGACTATGATCCTTCCGATTTCCTTCACCACACAATAGTCTTTTAGACTACTGTCATCTGCCGACTATGATCCTTCTAACATATATCACTAGACAACGATCTTTCTGGCCACTACCACCACCTACTACGATCCTTTTGACTTCTATAGCCAAATTACGGTTCTTCTGACCTTCGTTGCTAGACAATGATATTTTCTGACCACTATCACCTGCCGACTACGATCCCTCTGACCACCGTCACAAGACTACGGTCTTTCTAACATCTGTCGCCTGCCGACTATGGTTCTATCGACCAAACATATGTATCAATAATGATTGTTTCAAGTCCATCATATAACACACTCTATATGATGTATATTTGTTACATTAAGCCAAGGCCTTCCCCCAAGGAAGGGCCGCATTTTTACTCGAGTGCAAATAATAGTTGATGCATTCAAACAAGGCGAGACCCCGTGATTTTTTCCTTTTTAGGGTTTTCCATACAAAAACCTTGGTTTCTTTTATGAATGCTTCACCTTCACTTTCTTATATTTGTATGTGTGCTGGATCTTCGTACAAAGCTAATACACTAAACTTATATTTCTCTATCGCCGTGAATATTTCAGGACGCACCAAGGCTATTTTTATAATTGCACTTTACATTCACATAAGATCCTAAGTACATTATATACTAATTCTTATAAGGAATAAAATCAATGCAAAAGCAAATATAATAAAAACCTGCAATGTAAGTGTGTAAGAACCTAATGAATCTAATACAATGTATAAGAGACTAAGATGCACCAATAAAAATTGAAACTTGTATGATATTGAGAGTGCTGGAAATAAATAAGCAAACTCATGATGATCTCCAAGCAAAGAATCTACAATCAAACCACATCAATAAGCCTAGACTAGAAATGATTGTACTAGCAAACAATCTATAATTTATGGAGAAGGTTGTATGGCTTTGATAAATCCAAAGAGTTTATTATTTAAATTGCATTATTTGAAAGTGTTTATTTATTAAAATCCAAAAAAAAAAAGGAGATTTTTAATTTAAGTTTTATGTCTTAATGATTTAATGTTTTATTATTTGTATTTTGAAACATTATAGTTGATTAATTATTTTTAAGGAATCATTAATGACTTCAAAGTGAAAAATCACTATTCTAAAAGTCCTATCACTCATAATTATAATACTACCATTCCTAAATCATAGCATTGTTGCATCGCAGCATCGGAGCATCATGTTCATCGCACTCAATACCTCTCTCGCCGGCGACGCAATCTTTGAAGACAACAACGGCAACCTCCTTCGATTCTTCCTGCCCTCTTTAAATTCGTCTTCTTCCCAGTCAGCTCCATGCTCTAGGGTTTCATTGATTCCAGAGAAGGGGAGAAATTGGGAATTCGAGTTCTAGCTGCCATCACCATGGGACAAACTCTCTGCTTCTTACGAGATAAAGCCCAAGGCAAGCTTTCCATCCCTTCTATTCTGATTTTATCTCCTTTGGATTGATAATTATGTTCGAAGCTCAACCGTGCTTAGTGATCGCTTGAACTTGCTCTGATTTATACGCATATATTTTGTAATATATTTATTTATATAAACGAATACTATGTAATATATGGGTTCAGATATTCTCCAGTTTTCACGAGAATTGAAGAGATGCATTTGAATAGGTACCGTTAACTAATCCTAGCTATCTAATTCATTTGGGTGTCTTAGATTGAATTGTTTATTTTTATTAACATTTTTTCTAAATACTCATGTTTAATGGATATCCTTGCCACCTAATGGATTGAACGGCTTTGATGAGTTAACTGCACTTCTCTGGGCGGGCGGGTGTGTTTATCTTATTCATATTTTATTGAAACAAATAACAATACGTGTATTAGTGAATAATAAAATATTTTTAACAAATTTACCCAGGATTAATAAAGATGTTAGTCAAGAAGATCAGTGTTTTGCTTTACAAGCTGCCACCAAAATCATGCTTGGAAGAATCATGAAATAGATTAATTTTTATGATAGCTAGTATAAAACCGTGTAGTTTGGTTTCTTTTGCAAAGGAAGTCTTAAAACTTCATAATTAAGGATAAAATTTTATACTATTTGTAAACAAGGATAACTAACTGATACGTCATCAAAAATTTATCTTGATCGGGCACGAATCTCGATGCAAAATTAAGTTGGAAACTTCAAAAATTAATTCATAGACCATCTCAACTCCGATTTCAGCAAACTTATAGTCAAACTGAGTGTCTCGGAAATACGAACCCAACGACACCAAATTCAACCCAATCCAAGCCCAAACAGGTCCAAATCAAGGACCCAAAGGGTTGTTGGAAGCTTTGTACCACTGTTTGAGTTACCAAACGGTCACCGATTTTAACGAGCTTATACTCGAATCGAACGGCTCGACGAGACGAATCCAACGAACCCAAGAACACTGAATTCCGAAATCACTAAGACCTCCAAATGCCTGACGAATGGTACATGATCAAGGGTTCAATATCGGCCGTCCATCCAACCACTCTCCATTTACCCTTGATCTCTCACCTATTTACGGGGCATGTCACTCCAGAAAATCTATAAATAGACCTCTCATTTCTCTTGAAAGGGGACCCAAGCAAGAAGGGAAGAAGAGAAGAGAAGGAAGAAGAGAAGGAAGAAGCTCCTCCTCGACCACCGCCGGAACCTCACCGGACCACCGCCGGAGCCTCGCCAGACCACCGCCGGAACCTCGCCGGACCACCACTGGAGCTTCGTTGCATTCTGCTGAAGGCCCGACGCTCTGCTCAAGGCCCGACATTCTGCTGAAGGCCTGACGTTCTGCTGAAGGCCCAACATTCTGCTCAAGGCTCGACATTCTCCTCAAGGCCCGACGTTCTGGCCCGACATTCTGGCCCGACGTTCTGCTGAAGGCCTGACGCTCTGCTCAAGTCCCGACATTCTGCTCAAGACCCGACGCTCTGCTCAAGGCCCGACGCTCTGCTCAAGGCCCGACATTCTGCTCAAGGCCCGATGTTCTGCCGAAGGCCCAACATTCTCCTCAAGGCCCGAAGTACTGTTCAAGGCCAGACTACCAACTAACACTCGAACTTCTAGGTGACGCCGGGTCTAACACCAGACTCCTATCGAATAGTTACTAGTTGTAATCTGATCACTCTTGGAGGCGATTCAACCCTTTGTAACCGACTCAAATTCTAGTGGAATCATTTTCAACTGGGCTAGGCCCTGTGGTTTTCCCCCCTTTTTAGGGGTTTTCCACGTAAAAACTCTGGTGTCTCTTATGAATGTTTCACCCCCTCTCTTATCTGCTTGTGTGCTGGATCTTCGTACAATGCTAAGACGTTAAACCATATATTTCTCTACCGCCACGAATATTCCAGGACGCAACACTAACCATGACATAAATGTTAGGTTTTCTTAGAAATTTGGTAAAAATGCCTAAGTTTGTTGAAGAACTATCTCACTATTAGAGATTTTTATGAATTTTTTTTTTCATATTAGTAGTGATGTTGTTAAAAGTGTGTTTCGGGAGCAAAGCGAAGTGATTAGCTATAGCTTTCCTGTGAAGCACAAGCTTATAGCAGAGTGCGCCTTTTGCCCAATTTTGTTGGTCGCATCATAGTACCCTGCACTCGGTTCTTGCTCAAAGTGAAATCCTAATTCATATTTCATTGTTTGATTTAACATATACCACAATAACTTGGCATGATTGTATACTTCTAGTAATTATTTCTCAAAATCATGACAAATTGTTTCTCCATTCTTTTCCACTGGAGCTAGCTCCTTCTTGGTGGTTTTCTCTTCATGCTAACTCTCTGGCTAATTCTTATTTCTTTTCACTTATTTCTTGGTGTTGGTTCTAGTAGATGCTTACTGACAAGCATCTCTATAAGAATATTTTCTTATGCTATCTTCACACTATCTCTTGCTTTATATTGCCTCCGTCTCTCAATCTCAACATGATCACTCAATTTCATGAATATATTCTTGATTTTCAAATTTTCTTACATCACTTTATTATTTATATAATATATATTTTTCATTTTTTCGGCCTTTGAATAACTAGAAATATTTATCATTGAATGTATCATTATCATTTTTTTTAAAAAAATTACTTCATATGGTTTAATTTTGGTTAATTAAATAAGCATATAATATATGTATATTGTATAAAACTCATGAACGCTCTAGTTTGTAAAAGTGTCGTTTTGCTTTGTGTTTTGCAAATTAAAATAGAAAAGAACTCTCGCACATCTCATTGTAGTTAGTGTCTCTAAAATATTAGAAACTAGATATTATTAAAATAAAAGGTCAGTGTAAACTAACCTTGGAAGCGATTGCTTGTTTTGAAAAAACCCTGTCAAATATACTAGAGTTAACTGTCATTAATTGTAAAATAAGATAAGCTATTATCCTAATTTATAAAGTTCTATTTCTAATTCTTTTTTCGTAATAAGATCAAACTACAAGTGGTAAAATATATTGTTTTGTACTTGATTCTTTTCTCTCTGTTTTGCTGTCCTCCTTGCACTTCAATTTTAAGGCAACAACAAATTATAACTTTTGCCTCACCTCGGTTTTATTTAATGCGAAGCACTACCTGACTCTTCTAATGCTCTGATGCTGAGTTGAAACATTTTTCATTTTACTTTCAGGAAAATTGCAAGTACGAAGGATATGTGACAGAGTATTTGATCAATGTGCCGACAATAACCTTTTATTATTAGACAAACTTCATGTTGCTACCCTAATGGTGTATAAGTAAGATCAACTTTCTTTTGCAATTATTAATTTGTTATACTATTAGCATGTTCTTGTGGATGCTTCACCTGTTATATATTGTTGTTCTTTCAGTTCAGTGAACAAGCAATTACTTAGTCCTCATAAGGAACCTCCTTCGTTGGCAATAGTAAGAGCTACAGTAGAGGTATGGCATAATTAATGCCCGTTTTGAACTGTTTGTTTGAAGCATGCATTCTTTCGTGCTTATTTTAGATAAATAAGCAAGACAAATTTTTGTGTAGTTGATTGCTGAAAAGATTGACTTTCTTTCTTTTTGCATTAAGAATATTTGATTTTCACTACAGTTATGCATCATTTTGATAATGACAATGTTCCCACAGTAGAGATTGATTGAATTTGTAGATGGTAAAAATAGTTTATGCTGAGGATGGTAGAGCAAGTAATTCAAACTCTAATAAATTTTTGTATCCAAGACATGTTGCTTTTAAAAGGTTTTGATTCACATCCAATTCTGATATAGAGTATAAGTTAGATTCTTAATGTACTAGCATTAGGTCTTGCTTATTATTTTAAGCTTTAGGGTTTATGCATGTCCAACTAGTAGTGTATGGGACTTGGGCTCTGGGTGTATCAGTTTTCTAGCAAGTGGTGTCTGGTTTGGTTGAGATGGAGTTTTCAATTGTTTGTGGTTTCTATGGGTTTTGGCGGTTTTTATCATGGTTGCTAAGGTTCAAGAGTGGGTTACTCTTATGTAGGCTCCATGTAAGCAGGATAATAGTCACATTAGTATATTGGAAACTCTTATTTTAATTTATAATGAGGAATATTTACACCTTTATGTGAACATCATTATTTTTTGTTTCTTCAAACTTCCCTTGAGCTTGCTAATTCTTTAATTTTTGAGCTGAAATTTAGCTCATTATGAGCTAGTTTTTTAGTTCATTTATTGAACTAAAAGTTAGCTTATTATGAGCTATGTTTTTAGTTCATTTATTAATTTATTGGTAGCTCATTAATCTTGTCTCTTCTCCTTCCCTTTTCTTCTTAAAATTCTGAGTTGTCCCATGGGTTCCCGTGCCTTGGCTCCTTGGTTCCCACGGTTGGCTGTGCTGGGTGGTTTTCCTGTGCCTTGGTGCCTCGGTTCCGTGCGGACCTCCTTGGTTTTTGCGGCTACCTCTTCGGGTTCCGTCTGGGCTGTTTTCCCGTGGCTGTTGGAGGGCTTTTCAGTGGCTTTGGTGCTTTGTTTCCTGTGAAGAAATGGGAATATTATGAAGTGGCTGTTGGCTTTTCATTTCCCTCATTTAATTAGCTTTTAATTAATGTTTTGGGGCTGTTTGTATTCTCTCTTTTGGTCTATAAATAGGAGATGTTTGTGGTTTTTTTTTAAGATATATGAGTGATTTTTGGAAGCCAAAATCTGCGGGTTTCTTCTTGGAAAAGCTTGAGAGCTTGTTCCATTCTCCTTCTCCTCTAGGAAAGCTTGTGAGCTTCTCCTCTTTCTTCTCGGGCTTCTAACTTCTTTCGTCTCTCCGCAAGTTTCATTCCACCAGTATCCTTCTTCTCAAGGCTAAGCAACTTTAGGTGTTTAAGGTGTCTTTATTTTCCAAGTTTGTAAGTGTTGTTTGTAAGGTGTTTTGTTTGAGTCATTTGTAAGTGTCCAAGTTGTAATAGTTTTTTATTTTATAAAAGGTTTGTTTTTGTCTAATTTGCCTAATTTCTATGAGTTATTGTAATCTTCTAGATCCTAGAAAGAGTTTATTTTTTTGATAAAAAATTTGGGGCCCTCTCCCAAATTTTTGCTTGCAGCATTTTGGTATCAGAGCAAGTTAGGAAGTCCAGGTTTATGAGTCAACTTGTCGTGGGTGTCTTGATGTCATGTAAGTTTTGTTTATGAGTTCTAGTGTGTCGTGGTAAGTCATAGTAGTTATTGTGCGAGTCTTTTTGTTGAGTCTTTTTTTTTAGGAAAAAATGAAAAAAAGACAAAAATAGTGATCCAGTGGAAGAAAGCAATCCAGAAAATCTTGAAGTCCCTCTTCCGATGGACAGATGGATTCCAATAGAAGGTGATTCAACAGATCCACTACTAGATAGATTATACAAACTTCAATATCACATGTTCTTATGTGATGAGAAATACAAGAAAAGGAAGAAGTATCTTGAAAGACAGTTCGAGATAGAGCAAGAAGAAATTTTCAAGAAATTTAAAGCAAAAATTCAAGAACTGGATGCACCGTCTTCGCCTTCTCAGAAGAAAACTAAAAATGACTCATCGGGAGATGAGTTTTTCAAGTAGGGGAGTCTAATGTAGGCAGGGGGGTTCAAACCTAATCAAAAAATTTGGGTTTTGACTTCCCTTGAGCTTACTAATTCTTTAATTTTTGAGCTGAAATTTAGCTTATTATGAGCTGGTTTTTTAGTTCATTTATTGAACTAAAAGTTAGCTTATTATGAGCTATGTTTTTAGTTCATTTATTAATTTATTGGTAGCTCATTAATCTTGTCTCTTCTCCTTCCCTTTTCTTCTTAAAATTCTAAGTTGTCCCATGGGTTCCCGTGCCTTGGCTCCTTGGTTCCCACGGTTGGCTGCGCTGGGTGGTTTTCCTGTGCCTTGGTGACTCGGTTTCATGCGGACCTCCTTGGTTTTTGCGGTTGCCTCTTCGGGTTCCGTCTGGGCTGTTTTCCCATGGCTGTTGGGGGGCTTTTCCGTGGCTTTGGTGCTTTGTTTCCTATGAAGAATTGGGAATATTATGAAGTGGCTGTTGGCTTTTCATTTCCCTCATTTAATTAGCTTTTAATTAATGTTTTGGGGCTGTTTGTATTCTCTCTTTTGGTCTATAAATAGGAGATGTTTGTGGCTTTTTTAAAGATATATGAGTGATTTTTGGAAGCCAAAACCTGCGGGTTTCTTCTTGGAAAAGCTTGAGAGCTTGTTCCATTCTCCTTCTCCTCTAGGAAAGCTTGCGAGCTTCTCCTCTTTCTTCTCGCGCTTCTAACCTCATTTGTCTCTCCGCAAATTTCATTCCACCTGTATCATTCTTCTCAAGGCTAAGCAACTTTAGGTGTTTAAGGTGTCTTTATTTTCTAAGTTTGTAAGTGTTGTTTGTAAGGTGTCTTGTTTGAGTCATTTGTAAGTGTCCAAGTTGTAATAGTCTTTTATCTTTTAAAAGGTTTGTTTTTGTCTAATTTGTGTAATTTCTATGAGTTCTTGCAATCTTCTAGATCCTAGAAAGAGTTTCTTTTTGTGATAAAAAATTTGGGGCCCTCTCCCAAATTTTTGTGATGGCAATAGCTTTTAGGCTAACAAATGAAAATCTTTAGTCAAGTAGTTTCCTAGCTAATTTCCTAATTGTTGTCTGCTTTATTCATGGTAAGAAACTTTGCATGTGAATTTACCGGAAAAAAAGGTTAATTTGAAATCTTCATGGTGTTTATTTCGACATAATTGACAATAAAGACTTGATTATATGTTAAGTATGTTATAAAATGCTTTGCCTACTAAGGATATTCAATGCTTCAGTTTGTGACTATACGACAAAACAATTTTCATGTGAATCTTTGTTATTGCCTGACAACTTTTCAATTGAAAGTGATTAATATAATTGAGACATCATCTAGTTTAGCATGTTTAAAATAGCTTGATAATATGACAAAGTAAACTAATAGCCTTGTAAAATAGGTTGATAAGAAATTGAGGAGAAATACACCGGCATTGTTCAGACATATATTGAATGCAATGATGAAGTGTTAAATCGATATAGAAATTTGGCTTGAAAAATGTGGTGTAATTGATGTTCTTAAATTTTCTAATTTTCCTTGCTCCCAGTCAGGTGAATAAGAATATAGTTCTCATTTTCTCTATGCGTATGCATGTTCATGGTTGAAAAACTAGGTGAGTTTCGAAACAAAAGGGTATGGTGTTGCGCGAAACTCACTAGATGTGCATCGACCGAAAATCCAAATCGCCGAAATAACCTCCATTCACAAAATAGACAATGCCAGCACATTCGTAGCAACAAAAAACAACTAAGATCGACACTCATATTGAAAGAGATCGTCGATCAATAAAAATTTAAATTTTGCAAAAGTGGATTGAGATGGCATCAACGTGCGTGAATGATGATGATGATCTGACTGCGATGTTGAATCACAATTAATTAAAAATTTTTAATATCATATAATTATAAATAATAGTAAAGGGAGAGAGATAAGAAAAAAGACCAAATTTAAGTAAATCCCTAAATACCCTCACTCACACTCATTCACTCATAACACTCCACTACTGATTCCCTCATGATTCACACACACACACACACACTCACTCACGCGGCGAATTATTGCGTCCGGTCACCTGATGTTCGGACATCCAATCCCGTGACGCCACGTCACCCAAATACATTGGGTCCCGGTGTATTTTGATAACGTGGTGACACCGGATTGGTGTCCGGACGAATCCGGACACCTGACGCAATAATTTGCCCACTCACGCACAAAGCTCATACTCGAACTCCCTCTTCCTCGCTCGGCTTCTCCTCTCTCACACGACCCTAAGCTGTCGTCGACCACTCCAATCGCCACCAAGGTAACCAACTTCTTGTTTTGCTTCTCTCTTTCTTCTTCTTCTTCTTCTTCTTTTCTCTTTCTTCCTTCTCCATTTCCCCCCATTTTCTATTATTCTTTCACTCATCTTCTTCTCCTTCATCTTCTTTTCTTCCTCATCTTCTTCTTCCAAAACCTAAATTTAACCTTGACCCTAAAAATTTTATTTCTCCATCTTCACCACTCAAACCCCTCATCCTCCTTCATAAAAAAAGCCTTCTATGGTGTGGAAGAATGGGTTGGATGGGTGGCTTCGAATAGAGGGGATACGGGTTGGATTTTCGAAGTGTTGAAGCTCTTATGTGGAAGAACGGTAGTTGGATCTTAAGCGTTGGTTTGAGGTAAATCAAATATGTGGACATTTGGTTAAGGAAGAAATCAGAGAGCAGGATTTGGAAGTGGGATGGAAGTCGGGAAGCAAGAGGCTACTACAGTATTAGTGTTGTGAAATCAAAGAAGAAATGGAGGTCGTGCGCGTGTTCCTGTTTTTAACAAAGGAGTAGGGCAGTCGATCAAGATGATCTTCAACAAATATCTCACGAATAGGCACGAGGAAGGATTTTAGTGGGATTTACACAAACATCAGCGGGATTTGTATGAACTTCAACGGGATTTACGAGTCAGCTTCGATGCATCCGAGGTAAGCGATCGTTGATTTGATTATTATTAAATTAAATAATGAAAATAATGACAAGAGTATGTCATTATCATCATTTTTATATTCTATAATGACAACGGTGTATCGTTTGCCCAAAATCGCCCCAATTTGCGCTCGATTTCTTTGATTCACGTGCAATCATCTTAGAATCAGTCGATTTGTCCTCGCGATTCTCATTGGACAAATTGATAGTTATTTTGTGATGTTGTAAACATTTTGATCATGACGACAAAGTCTGTTTTGCATTCAGAGGTTGTTTGGTTGTCATCGCGCGTCAATTTTCTCGATTTGCACGTCATTGCCTCAAGATTCATGCCAATCTCTTTGCACGATCTTAATTGAACAAATTGATTGTTATTTTTGGGTATTGATGATGTTCTGAATGTAACGGGGAAGTCTGTTTTGCGATCAGACGTTATTTGGGCAATATCGCGCATCAATTTTGAGTGTTGGTCGTTTGTTTTGACCAATCTCATTTGATTTGACAGCGAGGGGTTCCGTTTTAGGTGAATTCGACGCTCTAATCGCAACGACGCCATCTATTTGGAGATCGGAGGTCATTTGACGTGTGTCAATTTTTGCTCGATTTCACGTGTTTTTTCGTATAGGGGTCAAGACTATACGAGTGCACTAAACGAGTATATCATATGATGTGCACGTGTATTATGCACACATATCTTCAATCATGCAAATACACTATGCATCATTTATGCATGCATCATATTAATTCTTCATGTGCATTGTTTCAATCATGCAAACATATTATGTCAATCATAAAACAATCATATAAGTGCATAATGCAAATCATATAAATGTATTATTCACGCTATATAAAGGTATTGTTTAAACCATGAAGAACGCAAATATGTAATCCTACACACACACACCAAATAATAATACAAATGTACATACAAATGTGTAATTGTGCAAAATGCACCGAAGAGCAAAATACCGCATGAGCCCTGACTAGCATTACATATAAGTGACGTCTGAGGATGCTACATGGACTAAAGAAATAAAAAATAAAATAACAAACGTACAAAATATGTTGTATAAGTACACTGACATACACATGCATATCATTCAAAATGAAATTTAAGATACCCGTATTGGCCCCGGCGAGTGTGGTATATGTACACAAGTGACGCTTGAGGATGTTACACGTGTTAAAAGCGAACTTAAGTTCAAGTCCGATCCTCCACTTTGAATGGACCAGAGTTGATGATTTGAACCATCGAATATATACACAATTGCAGCGCAGACTTGAGTATTCAATTTTATACGTTCATGCTAGGCCTTCTATATCTATTATAAGGGTCACTATTAAAAGCATAAACTCTCAGAATCAACACTCGTTTAAGTTAACTAAAGGATTTAATTTTATATGTTCATATTAGACCATGATCTCTTACAAAAAAAAAATCACATATTAAAATAAATATCCCGGTTCTGATATCTATACGATAACTCCAAAAATTAGGAGTTGAACCCGGTCCTCTATTTACAAGAAAATAGAGTTGACAAGGTTTTACTTCCAAATGGTACTACTAAATTATGATTATGGCCAAAGCTCGTTTGTTTCCCAACAACTCTAAATCATTGAGTAATTAATAAATATGGTATAATTGATAGGCCACATAGCCCTTTGTTAGTTAAGGTGGACTTAAATTTGTCCCCTTAAGTAAATATTCACTCCAAGCCTATAAGATACCCTTGCAAAAGTAACTCTTGGTTGCAGATAAGAATCTTCGATTAGGTTGGGTCGACTATCTTCTCTGACTAAGTAAATTGAGTACCATGATGACCCGGGATGACGGAATGATGAGATTTGGATTGGGTTCATCATCATTCCTTCACCATTCATTTTAAGTGTGTGATGATAAATTTTTTATTTTCAATATCTAATTATGCTGCAACTATATGTTGGATACTATGTATATGTTCAATGACTATTCTTAATCGAAAGTTCTCTCTCATTATTGAGAGGGGCAATTAACTATAGGGGCTTGCGCCTATAGGAAACAAGAACTCGGATCATAAATATCTAGGTAGTGTCCTATCTAAAAATCTAATATGCCTTCTAAAAATTTACCCTAGCTAAACTCGTTAAAACTCTCCTTGAGAACACAGAAAAAAAGGTCACGAAGAGGCTAGGGCATGAATCTTTTGAAAGCACAATTGACACAGAACATGTTAATTGTTGAAAATATAGGACAGATATGAGTTAGATACAGTTTTATAATTTTTATATCTTAAAAAGTGTATACAAATTGAATAAGCAAAATATTAATAATAATTGAGAAATAATAAGTCATTTAACTAAAATTTATGCTTAAATTGATAAATATTAGGATATTGGGAGTTGGACGTCGATGTCATATGTCAGACATTGAAAGGAGAGATGATAATGGTGTCAAGAGACGGGCTTCAATGTTGTGCAATGGGCATCTAACATCGATGTTGAGATGGTATTGACTGTGAATGTTGAGACGATGTTGGACAAAAATGAAATGTTGAGATAGTGTGGGGGCATGATATGGGTGTATAAATTGATGGTGTCAAGCGTGAATGCCAAGGCACCATTAGTAGGCACCATCAGACTTTGATGTTGAGATTGTTTTGAAATATTGATGTTGTCATGGAGTTGGTCGTGGATATTGAGATGACATCAAGCATCGTGAACCCTAGCTACGACCCACCAGAGAAATGAAATGATAATTCTTGGGAAATGAGTATAGTTGATTGATTTTGGGTTGTGGAGAAGAGATAAAAAATTAGTTTTTATTTTTGTACAACAATAACAACAACAACATAAAGCCTTTATCCCACTATGTGGGGTTGGCTACATAAATCATTTTTCTCCTTTGTGTCCTATTAAGAGTCAAATTCTCATTTAAATCTAATAAAGAAAGGTCACTTCTAATATTTTATTACCAAGTCTTTTTAGGTCTACCTCTACCTAAAAAGAAATACAATAAATTATATTTAAATTCTCTTTTCATAAAATATTTAAAATATGTGTAGGACACGTGTATTCAATTTACTTTTAATATTTGTTTTTAATCATATACATCTTTGACATATCCAACATGTGTCCGATGCATGTCGTGTTTGATACGTATCAAAAATTGCATATATCTTTGAGGAGAAGTATTAGTACATAATAGTGAAGCAGTTATTGTGTAAATGCCACCACTCATTAAGAACCACTAAGAACTATAACCAATGGAAAATAGATATAAAAAATAAGGCTTATTCTCTTGGAGGCTGGCAGTTAAAAGCAACATCAACTCAATCAATAAAGTGCTGTGATTGTACAAAGATCTTCTGCTTGCAACATCATCTGCCAACTTAAGAAATCGTTTCTCATAATTACTAATTCCAAAAATTCCTGAAGTCATCTGCAGGCCATATGCATAATAAGCTGCATGAAATATCATAATGAAATGATTTGCAAAAACATCAACAAAAGAAGCATTCAATAGAACTAATATAAAATAAAATTTTCTTTTCCAGATGGTGCAAAGCCTTTTGTGCAAAACATTGATCATAGAAAATAAATCATGTCTGGAATATTTTGACTACATAAAACATTGTTGACCTGTACCGTGTAAAACAAAAAAAGGGGAAATAAAATCCCTCACCTGCTCTCTGCGTACCCACGTCGCTCCCTACATCGGCGCCATACCTCGCACGACTTGAAGTCGTTTCTTCGCACGTCGCCTGCAGGAGCTCATACCGATAAGAGATCAAGGTAACGAGGCCTTCGGCCTCCTCTCCCATTATCTAATTATTATTATTATAATTAATATAAATTATAATAAAGAATAATAATGAATTGTATGTGCCCGTCCCTTACCTCGACATCCGAGCCTCCACCGCCGCTCCGCCGGTCCCGAAGGTATAACCCCTAAACTCAGATTTCCACCTCGACGTTTACGACGAGCTAGCAAACCACCGAGGCACCCACGTGGCGTTGTAGGGGGGAAGCTAGTGCGACGCCTACGACGAGGCGGAAATCGCCTAGATTCTTTTCTCGATGTTTGTAACGGGCCGGCAAACCCTAGAGGCGCTCACGTAGCGTTTAGGGTGGGAAACCGGTGCGATGCTCTCGACGATTTAAGAATCCCTCTTCAAAGCTTGCAACGAGCCGGCAAACCCCCGAGGCGCTCAAGTAGCGTTTAGGGTGGGAAACCGGTGCAACGCTTGCGGCGAAGGGGATAAAAAAATGTGTTCTTTATTTTTATGTAAGTACCCCCGAACGCCCACGTGGTGCAGAGGGGGGAAATCCTGCTTATTTCTAACACCTGTTTTCTTCTTATAATAAACAAACACAAAACATCCTTAAACGCTCAAGTAGCGGGCGTGGATAAAAAAAAAATACATATGCGACCGCGGTGTCATTTTTGACACCTACCTGAAGCTCTCACGTAGCGTTGAGGGGAAGGTCGCCTCTTGGTTTTTCCCCTAAACGGGGGAGACGCCAGGAGGCTGCCGAAATTCAGACTGAAGGCACCGTGGATTTGAACAGAATTTTGGCCTATATGTGAGCAAGTTTTGGACATAAAAAAAAAGACAAGAGCCTGCATTCAGACGAACTTGAACAGTAGACTTGTGGACCGTCGAACTTGATTGAACACGAGTAGAGGACTTGAACAGAATTCAAATGATTTCTAAAGATCAAAATCCAAATAAAATAAAATCAAATTGGAAATCAAATCCAAGTGAAAATGACTATTCAATTGAACTTGCAAGATCTCAAAAGAATTTGAGTAATCATTTGAACATACACTCGGGCTCAAATTCAAATTTACTAAGTGTGGAAGACACTAAAATTGAACAAGATTTGTACTACAAGGGACATAGAAATGACCTTGCACATTGAGCTCATGAGGTTGATTCAAACCAGACTTGGAAGGGTTCAGACTTGAGTCAGACTCGACACCAATCAAACTACAACAGGTGTATTCAGTGTACAACACACGATAAATGCAAATGCCCACAATCTATAGTAGAAGGCTCTTACGCATTCAACCTACGGCCTAAACAAGTGCAATCGTCCAACCACCCGAGATTGGTGAAAGGGTGGATAAGATGTGGAAATAATAGGTTTGCTGTAAATACATTCAGGAGGTCGTAGCGGATATAATGGTCCTCCGCCAGCGAATACAAGTCACTTGTGGATAACAACAGTGTGTATGTCGTATGCACAACGAACCACTGTGGACACAAGTACATCTCCTTTGACGATTCCTACGAGGTCAAATGAACTATGTTGGAAAACAATAGTAGTAAGTTGCAAAATTCACATACGACTGTTGTATGTGCTAATATGATCTCTAATACAAAAAAAAAGAAGAAAAAAAGGCCTGTTGATTGAGATGGCTATACAGAAGACCAATGATGGAGGATCCGCCTCCCTACAAACAAGTACAATCAACAACCCACCCGAGATTGGTGAAAGGGTGGATATGATGTAGAAGCAATGGGTCTTCTACAAATATCTTCAAAAGACCGTAGTTGATACAACCGGTCCCCTGCAAATGACTACTTGTGGATAACAACAGTATATTAGAACAACGAATCACTGTGGACACAAGTACAGATATCACCTACGACATTGGTGGTCAAGATCTTCAAGTATTTCGGGTACAAGGGCGACTCGATGTACAAAAAGTACACTTCCTGTCATAATGGAAAGGAAGTTTGAACAAATTAGAACCAAACTTCCTGGTGTTCCAAAATCTCTTCCTAGTTCCATATTTAAGAAGAAAAACAGCTCTGATACCCACAAACACCGGAAATAACGAGTCTGCTACACTAAAGACCCCGAAAGGGATTCTTCCCAAGATAGTGGTCACGAACCTCAAGAAAAATCCATCCCCGGTGATTGAGAAAGGGGGAGAGTCAATATCAAGACGCTACGCCACCGGATCTGCAACATTCCATACAAGCAGACAGAAGGCGTGTACAATCTACAACGCTAACGCCACTGGATCTGCAACATTCCATACAAGCAGATAGAAGGCGTCTACAATCTACAACGCTAACGCCACTGGATCTGCAACATTCCATACAAGCAGACAGAAGGCGTCTACAATCTACAACGCTAACGCCACCGGATCTGCAACATTCCATACAAGCAGACAGAAGGCGTCTACATCTACAACGCTAACGCCACCGGATCTGCAACATTCCATACAAGTAGACAGAAGTCGTTTACAATCTACAACGCTAACGCCACCGGATCCGCAACACTCGTACTAGCGGACAGAAGGCGTTTATAAATACTTTCAAAGTACCCCTGCACGTGCACTATAAGCTGTATACACATAAGTATACTAAAGGGGTATATAAAAATCACCCGCATGGGCCCCGGCGAGAGTGTTATTGGTACACACGTGACGTCTAAGGATGCTACACGGGTCGATACATGAATTTTAGTTCGAACCCGATCCTTCTACACGGATCGATAGAAGTCGACAGGGTTCGAACTTTTAAACGAATACACGGTTGTGGCGACCGGTGTATTTGTTTAAATACGTTCATATTAGACCTTCAAGGTCTAAAATCAAGAAAATTCATGAACAAAGGCATAAAACCTACGAGAAACCTGATCCCCTATCATTAAGTTGATAGGGTCGACAAGGTTCATTCAAATATTTTTCAAATGACCTCGAGGTCACCCCGATGATGGCCGTGTTGAATGCTAATCTCAACCGGAGGGGTTAATTTCAGGCATTTTCAAATGCCTCCCAAAAGTCCAAAATCCAAAATTCTACAAATATCAAATTCCAAGATATTTAAATTTGAAATAAATCCATCAATCACTTAAAGCAAAATCCATTCACCCTCCGCAACAGTCTGCCGGGGTGGAAAAATTCAAATAAACTCTAGCTCACAAAGAGCCAAATGCCTAGTCGAAAATATCAATAGGATTCATTCTCAAACAATCTCCTGCCAGTAAGAATGTGGTACGTGTCCTCTAACCGGCAGTTTGCCGCCAAATGGCACCGCAGGATAAACGGTTATGATGACCCGGGGCCCTCTGAACCGAGTGGTTTTGCCGCCAAATGGCACCACGAAATACTGGTTATGGCCAGAGCCGATGCGTTCCTTATTGGAATCAAATCCTTGAGATATGAATCAATAGGATATGATTGATAGGGCACAAAGCCCTCTGTTAGCTAAGGTGGATTCAAATTTGTCCCCTTAGACAAACATCCAACCCAGGTCTACAAGGTCCCCTTGAACGAAGCAACCCATGGCTGCCGACAAGGATCCTTCTGTCAGGTTGGGTCGACTACCTCCTCTGACTAAGTAGACCAGGGACCACGATGGCCCGGGACGACGGAACCATGGGATCTTGATCGGGTCTATCATCCATTCCCCCACCATCCTCTTTAAGTGTACGATGGTGAAATTTCTATTCTAAATATCAAACTTTTCAAACCTTTTCACATACCCAAATCCAAACTCAACTTTTCAAATTCCAAATCCAATCCATTGCTGGTACTATATGCCAGATAACACGTATTTCTACGTATCTGATTGATGACTAGCCTTAATCGAAAGTTCTCTCTCGTGATCGGGAGGGGTAATTAACTATAGGGGCTTGCGCCTATAGGAAACCAGAACTCAGATCATAAAGTCCTCGCAAAATGAGGGCGAAATCTCTGGGTAGTGTCTTATCTACAAACTCATCTGCCTTCCAAAATTTACCCCGGAACTTATCCGTTAAAACTCCCTCGCCGAATATAAAAAAGAAATCAAGCGGCGGGGAGGCCGGGGCCGAATTTTCGGAGCCCACAAACATCTTAAACTAAACTTGGAAAATTGGTAGTTTGAAGATTATATGGTAAATTTTATTAATTCAAAGTAAACAATACCGAGACTACTTGCATAATATTAAACATACAGATTTATCAATCTTTACAATACTGTAAAAATTTTTATAGAAGATCAATAAAACAAAGGACAATTTTGATGATCTTTCCCATTTATGAGCCTATGATCGCCTCTTCAACAGTTACACGATTACCTTTTTTTAAATTATGACATGAGGTTGTCGAAATATCAAGTACGTCAAAATTTATTCTGATAGTAGCAAGAGAGCAGGTTACAAGAGTAATGGATTCTTATAGAATAAAGTAATGGATGAATAACATAAAACAAACTAGGCGATAAGCTGAAGTGCTGAAAACAAAAGGCAAATTAGAACTCAGAAGAACTGGTGATTTATATATGAGACAACTTCTCAATATGTACATGAAACGATATGTCATATTAAGAGTCAAATTCTCATTTACATATAATAAAAAATATTTTTATTACATTCTAATCATCTTTTTTTAGTTCTACCTCTATCTTTATTAGCGTATGTTGGATCTAATACATTTACTCTCTTAATAGGGTCGTTGTAGAGCCAATGTTTTATGCTATGATGCACCGACACTTCTCCTCAAAGAGACGTGCAGTGTCCGACATGTATCCGAGACGACACTCGTCCGACATTCCTTCGACAAGTGTCAGACACGCCGAAAACATGTCCAATTAAAAAACATTAAATACAAATTGGACACGCATGTTCGACATGTGTATCTTAAATGTATCATGAATTTTTTTTAAAAAATATAATTTCTTGTATTTGGCGGGATTTAAACTAAATTTCTTATTTCTTATCCATAACAGCAAATCAACGTCCACACTTAATACTCAGTCATTGAATATCCTCATTTTCATTTCTTTTTGGTAGTGAAGATATTTTCATCTCCTCTCTCGGTGACTTATAAATGTCATCGACGCCTGACTCTCAACATCTTAATACTAATCATTTTAAACACAAATTATAGTTAAATGACTTATTATTTCTAAATTATTTTTAAAATTATACTTATTTAATTTTTATATACTATTTTTAAAACATAAAAACTATAATACCTTGTCCAACCCATGTCCGTGTCTTATATTTTCAATAATTGACATGTCACGTGTCCGTGTCGTGTCGTATCCGTGTCGCCGTGTCCGTGCTGTGCATCATAGGTTTTATGTGACCAAATCATCTAAGATGATTTTCTCTAATCTTATTTGCCACTAGAGCTACTCCAACCTTTTCACATATATAGTCATTTTGTATTATGCTTGTGCAAAGCCACTCATCCACTTGAGCATCCTCGTCTCTACAATACTTAATTTAATTTTATGCTTCTCTTTTAATGACCAACGTTATACGCCATAAAGCATTACAAGTCTCACCACCATCTTATAAAATTTTCCCTTAAGTTTGAGGGGTAGTTTTTTATCACACAATAGGCCCAATGCATTCCTTCATTTCAACTATCCAACTTGAATTCTATAATATATTCATCTATTTCACCATCACTTTTAGCAATAGATCTGAGATATCTAAACTTGCACTTTTTTTAATAACTTGATCACCCAATGTCACAATCTTACGACTAGATCTATTACTATTAAAATTACACTCCATCTATTTGGTTTTAAACCTACTCAAATGAAATCTTTAGACTCTAAGGTTGACCGTCATAATTCATGTTTTTCATCAACGTCCTTATCTTATTAACAAAAAGAATATCATTACCAAAAAGCACACACTAGGGTACATCCACTTGCAAATTTCTAGTAAGAACATCCATGACTAAAGCAACATCCTTGATATAATTCAACTGAAATAGGAAAATGCTTAGTCAAACCACCACGTGTTTGAACGCAAGTGATAGCTTTTGTATACATATCTCTAATGACTTGAATATAAGCATTATTAACTCTTTCCTTTCCTAGAATTCTCCAGAGCACTTCTCTAAGAATTTATCATATGCTTTCTCTAAATCAATAAAAATCATATTAGATCCTCCTTCCTCTATACTTTCTCATCAACCCTGTCAACAATTATATAGCTTCCATAGTAGGCCTGCCCAGCACATGATTAATAAACCTAAAAAAAAGCAATGATTTTTTTAGCCAAAATTATCATTTTTCATTTAAAACAAAATTGAGATTGTATACCCATGCCTATTCAAATTCTTTGTAAGAATGTTTTAAGCAAATAATTGAGAAACTTCATAGAAAAAACATATATCAAGAAGGAAGACGTGTCATGACATGGTTTTCAATGTTTCTAGAAAATAAGAGATTTATTACCTATAAGCTAAATTTCCTTTTATTATGCAATTCCTTATATAATTGCATGAAACTATAATTTCATTAAGAAATACCTTTACAGTGGAATAATCATCTCAATAACAAGTCTTATGTTAAATTGAATTGGGTATCTGCAAAGTAAATTTTTTGTCACATATTTTCACTTTGTAGCTAAATATAAATGCATTTATATAAGTAACATGACACCACATGGTCAACTGAAGCTTAGTGACTTATCAAGCATTTTATAATTATAGTATTCATGGTAGTAAAGCAATAATAGTCCTTTGGATATGGCATGATACTTTAATATTTAATTTTTTCAGTAGAAAAATGACATGTTAGAAGTGTCACAATAATATAAATTGTAGACAGCTTGTCACAGTAGTTTTATGATTGCTAATGAGGACAGGAAATGTGCAAATCAAACTGCGTTTGAAAGTTTACACAATAAAATATGACAGAAAGATATATGTTGCATGATTGATCTATCTAAAAAAATGATAAATTATCTAAATATTGGTGCAAACATCTTATTGATTATATTACTAATTCCACATCAACCCAAGAAAGTTACATAACCTCCTCACTAATCACGGAGCAAACCCCCACTACCTAACTGCTAGTCACCTCCTACTGACCTCATTGCTCTTCTCATCTCTGGTCATCACAGAAGTTAGCGAGAGAGCTCTTAAGGATTTGGATCCCTTTCTGCCACAATCAGCCACAGATCCATCAGCCTTGTGCTCATCACCAACTAAGAATTCATGTTAGTTGCTGCTCTTGGATGATGAAATCTGCTGTTTCTGTTACAAAAATATGTTTGTGATTAACCAGAGATTTTGTTCTCCCTCAATAAATATCCTCTGTATCCTCTTTTCTTGCAAGGATCCGCCTCTCTTCCAAGGGTTAAACTATGAATTGTTTAGTTTGCTATGTGCTTGATTGATCTAAAATAAGAAAGGTTTACGATTTCTTTTCTTAATGATGGATCGGGATTTTATTTGAGTGAAATCACAAATGGATTTTTAGTAGTATAGATATAGGGTTGGTTGAATGTGGTCAGTTTGGATTTTGAAACTTTTGGCTTGCTAATTTTTTATCGAAAATGTTTGATGCAAATTTCTAGTTCACTTTAAGGCATCAACTGGGTGCTTGTAAAGGAAAAGCATTTCATAGAAATTAATGATATGGTTTTACTCAATTTATATTTGAAATCAAATCATTACATTTAGGAGGGTTTTGAGGGATTTAAAGAGTTTAATTCAATGTTATGTTTTAATTACGTCTAAGCAATGATGAAATTTAGTTAATTTTATCATTTTAAAAAGCATTTTTCTTAACTTAAAGAAACGAAATGTGGATTGGACTAAACATAAAATGCTTTGATATAGTTATGCTATCATTGGTCGCATTGGGATAAATTCTGAAGTAGATAGTGAAGCACAGTTTTATTGAAGAGCTGAAGCCACCATAAAATATATAGACATTATCATCATCATTATCTTCATAATACATTCTTTTGAGCATTTTCTGGGTAGGCTTAACAATACCTTGTTGAGGGGCCAACCCATCATAGAACATAAAAAGCTTATTGCTAATGATTTTTAGCCTCTATTTGTGATCACTTTCGTGTTTTAAAAAATATGTTGTTAGTGATGGAAGCAAAAAACAACACAAAAATTTGAAGAGAAAAAAGCCAAAAAAAAAGTTTTCAATACTGTTCACGCTCAAAAGGAAAAAAAAATTTCAATCACTTATAAGTTCTCATCCCACACAGAAATAAAAACAGAGAAATCAGTTTTTTACAACCATCCGAAATTAAAAATAAAAAATTAAAATTGAATGACGCATTGCTTGGTTTGAAAAATCCAACAATCTCCCCCTCAAACGAATCATCCCAGGCATCTTCAGTAGTTTTACGAACCTCGGTGTCGGCTTTGGTGAACAAATCAGCTACCTGATCCTCTATACTGTAGTGCTTCATGCTAATATGACATATCTTTACTGCATCTCTGATAAAATGATAACACACATCTATGCGCTTACTCCTGCAATGTTCTATTGGATTTTTGGCCATCGCGATCGCCGACTTATTATCCACATAAAGAGTTGTAGCTTCATCAATCTCTCCATAAAATTCCTTGAACAAAAATTTCAACCACATTGCTTCACATGCCGCTACCGCTGCTAATATGTACTCTGCCTCACATGTAGATAATGCTAAACTTTCTGCTTCTGTGTGCTCCAAGTGAAAGTTGTATCACCAACATAAAACACATATCCACTTGTTCTCTTTCTTTCCTCATGATCATTTGCCAATCGCTATCACAATATCCAAGTAATCTCATATCTCCACTGCACTGATAATAAAAGCCAAACTCAATTGTCCCACTGATATATCTAAGAATCCTCTTCGCTGCAAGCCACTGAGACTCCATTAGATTCTCCATGAATTTGCTCAAGATGCCCACAGTATACTGAGGCTTTCAATCAAACTTTTGTACAATGTCGGATCAACAAATTTTTCTTCTTTTGTGAAAAGAACTCCAATTTGCATTGGTGTTAACACACTATTGCAATGATTCATTCTAAACTTCTCAAGCAACTCTTTGGCATACCTCTTTTGACATATCCAAATGTCATCATCTTTTTGATGAACTTCTATACCTAAAAATAATGACATGTTGCCAGCATTTGTCATATCAAATCTTTTGAATATAGCTGATTTAAAGTTTGCAATCATCTGCTCATCATCAACTGTTATAAGCAAGTCATCTATATATAAACATATAATCAATCTATTGCTATTTGAGTCAATCTTCATATACACACCATGTTCATAAGGACATTTAGTAAACCCTTCTTCTCCAAAATGCCTATCAATGCATAAATTCCAAGCCCTCGAGGCTTGCTTCAAGCCATAAAATGTTTTTCTTAAGTGATACACCATATGCTCTTTTCCCTTCACAATAAAACCTTCAGGCTAATCTACGTATACTTCTTCCTCTAAAACACCATTCAAGAAAGCCGACTTCACATCTAATTGATAAATCTAATATCTATTTATAGCTGTAATAAAGAAAATTAATCTGACTGTATCAAATCCAGCAATCGGTGCAAATACCTCTTCATAATCTATCCCATGCTTCTGCTTGTACCCTTTAAATACAAATCTAGCCTTGAATTTGTTTACACCTCCATCAACATTCTTTTTCACTTTGTACACCCATTTGACACCAATGGATTTTTGACGTTTAGGAAGGGAGGCCAAACTCTATGTGCCATTTTTCTCAATAACATCAATATCTTGTCTCATGACATCCATCCATCTCTTATCTGTGACTTCCTCACTAAAAGTTAAGGGCTCATCATCTACATATAAAGTAAATTGAGATAACTCCTCATTATAATTTATAATGTCATATATCTCCTGCAAGCTTCTTGTCTTCACCTTTTCCATACCATTACTAGATGGTTCTCTCAATCTCACTATAGTGTGTGATGGTGTTAGTTGCTCTACACATCAATAATTTTTTCTGAATTTTCCACAACTGTGACATTTCCTTGTTATTTTTTCAAGCCAATCCCAAACTAAGTTCTCTTCAAATCTCACATCCCTACTCACTATCACTTTCTTTGTTGGAGTATTATATAGTTTATAGGCTTTAAACTTTTCACTGTATCCAACAAACACACACTTCTTAAATTTTTTATTCAACTTCCTTCTCTTTTGATCAGGTACATGAACGTAAGAGATACTCCTAAATACTCTCAAGTGATCAACCTTAGGCTTATAGCCACTCCAAATTTCAAAAGGGGTTTGAGATGAATTGCTTTTTAATGTCACTCTATTCAACAAATACACAGCACATGACATAGCTTCAGCCTAAAGCAGATTGGGCACTTGCCTCTCCTTCAACATACTCCTAGCCAATCCTATAATGGTTCTTTCAACTCTCAGCTACCCCATTTTATTATGGTGTGTATCTAGTTATTAACTGATGGCATATCTCATCCTCCATCAAATAAGTTTGCATCTCATGACTAACATATTCTCCACCTCTATCACTCCTCAACACCTTAATGAAATGGCCACTCTCCTTCTCCACAAGTGCTTTGAATATTTTTATATATTCAAATACTTGTGACTTTTTTTTCAGAAAATACACTCAAACTTCTCAACTATAATCATCATTAAAAGTAAGAAAATAATAATTACCTCCAATAGAAGTAGTGTACATCAGTCCGTATAAATCTGAGTGAATAAGTTCCAATGGCTTCAATCAACAATGGTGTTGAATCATATTGCTTCAATCTTAATTCATGTGATTTAAGAAATCTTCAATAAACATTTTCTCTATATTCTTTGTCTCTTCTATGGCTACCACGATTGCTTCAAATTTTCTAGTCAAGCTTCGTAGGATCTTCTCAATAACCCTTTTATCTTCTACAAGTTCTCCATTCAACTTCAATTGGTTAACATTGACAATTACCTGATTGAAATATTCTTCTACACTTTTTGACTCTATCTTCAACATATCAAATTGGTTTCGTAGGATTTGTAAACATACCATCTTCACCATATAAATTTGCTCAAAAATAATTTCATCTACCGCTCGATAGATGAAAAAGGGCCTTCCAATTTTCTTTCAATTCTTGATGAAGATTTTGATTCAAATATCTTTCAACTTCAGACTCCTGAAAACCACTCTCTACAATCTCCCACAACTCTTGAAATTGATACAACATCCGTATTTGAATGCTCCATTGATTGTAATTCTTCTCCGTGAACTTGGACAATTGAGGTTGCAAATTATTGGTGTTTTAACTCGCTGTCATTCTCCAACCGTGCTTTGATACCAATGATGGAAGCAAAAAACAACACAAAAATTGGAAGAGAAAAAAGAAAAAAAAAACTTTTATTCTCAATGCCGTTCATGCTCAAAAGGAAAGAAAAAAAATTTCAATCACTTATAAGTTCTCATCCCACACAAATAAAAACAGAGAAATCAGTTTTTTTACCACCGTTCGAAATTAAAAATATAAAAAATAAAACTGCAACGGCGCATTGCTTGGTTTGAAAATTACAATAGTTAGTGTGTTTTAAATTTTTTTATTTTATTTTTTAAAATAAATTTATTTGTTTTTAAAAATATTTAAAATATTTCTTAGTTGTTTTGAATATTTTTAAAAATAGCTATCACCTCCATGTGATGTTACTAGATGCTACAACTATCAACTACCATCATTGATTGCCACTGACTATTGTTGTTGGCCTTTGCCATTTTTATTGTTTCATATGTTGTTGCCCTATTGGCAACTGCCGCCACCACCTCATAAATAAATAAAAATATAATTTTAAGATATAAACATGTTTTATTTCATTTTTAAATATAATTAAAATAAATAATTAATAATTAATAAAAGTGATCTCAAATGGACCTTTAGTCCATATATGATGGCTTTTAATAGTTTAATGCACGAGAAAAAATGAACATAATAAATTTGACTTTCATCCATATCTGGCAAATATATTTGTCGAAGGAGTTTCGAACTTGAACCATTTTCGGAGTTGAATGCTATATCTGCTCTCAAACATCTATTTTTTTTTTTAATGCCTACACATTCTCATTTCCAGTTTGTTCTGATATTATTGCAGGATTTTCGTTCAGAATACAAAGGACTCGACAAAAACCAGTTCTTTGATTTGATCATGGAGTGGATTCACAGGGACCTGCGCCTAGTTCTTGCAAACAGGGTAATACTTGCTCTATTGGCCGCTCCTCTTTTGGCAATTAAAACAAAGAGTGCGGCAATGAAAGTGAAAAGGATCCGCAACGTTGCTGAGAAAGTCCCAACTCCCCTTATAATTTCTGCTTACTCAGTTGGTCTTGTTCTTCTTCAGGACAGCAGGGTGAACTAGAAGCCAGGAGAAACTATCAATTTGAAATCTGAAAGTTCTATCACTTTTAGAGAAATAAAAAATTTATTTGGGATGGTTTTATTACTGCTTTCTAAAGTAATTTTTTAGTACAAAAATTTTTTAACTAGAAATTTTTATATAAAAAATTGCTTTAGAAAGCTACTCCAAATGAAGCCAAAGTTTGTTAAAGTGTGGAATAAGTGTTCTATGTATAGCTTACATGTTATCTTCTTTAATTATTTTAAATAAAAATATGAAATGGGTTTGTAGTCAGGCATTGATCCCCGGAGCAGAATTATTTTTCCTATAGAAAAACATTGGTAGGTAGGTGTTCATTGAGTAATGTTTGGGAATATTATTAGGTTTGGACATTGAACGTAGAGATACATCTGGACATCCACTGAAATTTTGACACGTGTAGTGTACTTTAGTTGTGTTTTTTTTTCGCTTTATTTGTGCTTTACCTGCGCTTTACTTGCGCTTTAACTGCGCTTTTTTACTGCACTTTGACTGCTCTTTTGGTGCGCTTGGCTTAAAGTTCCGCGGACACATCATATTGAATATTCATGTGTCCACTCCACGTGTTGACATTTTATTGACGTTCGGACCTATTTCGACATCTGGTGTCCGGACCTAATAATTTTCTATGTGTGAGAGTGAGAGAGAAGTATTCTATTTACAACTTACATGTTATTGGCTGATGCCCATATGAGAATTATTCATCCCACGGAAAAACATTGATAGTTATGTGTCCAGTGTGTGTGTGTGAGGGCGGGCTGGGGCAGCGGGCAGCTCGGGCTGGTGGCCTGGGGCAGCGGGCAAGGGGCAAGTGCGGGAATCAAAAAATTTTAAATTAAACGGGTTTTCGGGTTGACCCGGCAACCCGTCGGGTCAACCCGAACCCGACCCGTTTTTGCAAACGGGTCGTTTTACCGGACCCGAACCCGACCCGCTTCGGGTTCGGGTCAACCCAAACCCGAAAATTCCGGGTCGGGTTCGGGTCGGGTTTTCGGGTCGGGTCCAATATTGACAGGTCTAAGGTTTGAAATGTTTGTTTTAGTGTGTATAATTAAAGTTAGATGAGTTTGATGTTTTAAAGAAGTGGAAGGCTATGGTTGAGAATGAGATAGGTTTAAACATGAAATATCTAATATCAAATAATGATGAAGAGTATCGTGATAATAAGTTTAAGAAGTATTTTGTTCGTGCTCATTGTTCCAAGAACACCACAATAGAATGATGTTTTGGAGTGCATGAATGAACTTATCATTGAGCGTGCTAGAAGCATGATGTTGCTTGTAAGTCTACTGAAACAGTTCTAGGTAGAGGCAGTGAATGCTATTATATATCTGATCAATTATGATCCATCAGTTCCTCTAAATGAGGGGTTTCCTGAGAAAGCCTTGAGTGGTAAGGAAGTAAGTTTATCTCACCTTAAGGTTTTTATTTGTTCATCCTATATTCATATTGATACAGGATCTAAAAGTAAGCTTGATCCAAAATCCATCAATTGTATATGACTTAGGTGAATTTGGCTATAAAGCTTGGGATTATTAGAATAAAAAGTCTATTAGGAGCATGGATGTTACATTCATTAAAAATGAAATATACAAGGATATAAATGAGACTCTCGAAGATTCTTCTAAAATGTTGAGATAGGTGATGATGATGATCAAGAACACAAAGACAAGAGGTATTATAAGCTAATGAACAAAAAGAGTTCATCATGCACCTGCTACTAAATTCAAGAGATTTAGTGGAATCTCAAAACAAGTATATAGGTATTCTCTTTAGTCATACTATCTAGTACTGACATATGGTGATGATCCATAGTGCTATGATTAAGCCATTCAAGTTATGATTTAAAGAAGTGGGAGTAATCCATGGTGATGAGATGTATTCACTTGAGTTAAATTAGACTTGGGAGTTGATAGAGCTATTATATGAAAAAAAATTATTATAGAATAAGTGGGTTTATTAATTAAAAAAAGAACCTGATGGTAGCAAGCACTACAAGGCTAGGCTTATAGTTAAAGTTTTTCAATAAAGGGAAGGAGTGGACCTCAATATCTCTCCAATGGTGAAAATGGCTACAATCAGAGTTGTGTTGAGCATAATAGTAGTGAAGAATTTATATCTAGAGCAGATGGATGTAAGGATAACATTTTTTTATGGTGACCTTGAAGAAGAGTTCTACATGGTGCAACCTCAGAGATATATGATCATAGGAAAGTAAGATGTAGTGTGTGGGCTCAAAAAGTGCCAATATGGGTTGAAGCCTATATAGGTTGAAGCAAACACCAAGATAGTGGTACAGGAAATTTGATAAGTTTATGTTAGAAAATGGGTACATAAAATTCCAGGCATATCACTATTAATTTTTTTAAATATTTTAATAACTCTTAAATCATTATTCTTTTGTAAATGGATTACATTATGATTGTTGAGTTAGAAATAAAGAAGATAAGACATTTAAAGGAATAATTATCAAAGGATTTTAAAATGAAAGATTTGGGTCCAGTAAAGAAAATTCTCATTATGATAATCAACATGGATAAAAGTGAAAGTATACTGATGTTAGCTAAAGTTGAGTATATTGAAAAGGTGCTGCAAAGATTTTACATAAATGAGGCAAAGTCAGTTTGCACTCCCTTGGATAGTCATTTTCAATTATTCCAAGAACAATCACCTAAATCTGAAGTAGAGCAAGAATAGATGGAGAGGACTTAGTATGCATCAGTAGTTAGAAGTTTGATGTATGTTATGATTTGTATGAGATTAGATATAGCATACATAGTGGGAGCAGTCAGCTGATTCATGAGTAATCCAGGAAAACTTAATTGGGAGGCAATTAAGCAGATTCTCAGGTAGTTGAGAGGATTAGTTAACAAAGCTCTTTTCTTTGGAGATATGTGGATTAGCCTACAGGGGTATGTATATTCTGATCTTGTTGGAGATCTTGATGGAATGAGGAGCACAACTGTTATATCTTGACTTTAGTAAATAATGTATTGAGTTGGTTACTAACTTATAGAAGATTATTGCATTCTGAACCACAATAGTTAAGTAAATTACTATCATTGAGGCTAGCAAGGAGATGATACGGTTGCAAAGTTTTATGGCTAAACTTGGCATGGGGCAAAGGAATGGGAAGTTGCATAATTACAACAGGAGTTCAAATTCATGTAGCCAAGAATGCTACATTCCATGCTAGGATGAAGCATATCTAACTTCAGTATCATTTCATCAGATCTCTTCTAGAAGATGATATGTTATCTTTGGATAAGATACAAATAACCCAAAATCCTACAGACATACTAACAAAGACGATGGCTGATAAACTAAAGTTATGTGTAGCTTTAATTAGTCTTCATGAAGGATGGGAGCAGGGGTGAGCCACATTACATATATTATGATTTATGCTACATATTAGGAGAATGATTGATTGTAATCAATTCCTAAGTGGGAGATCATTATTTTTGTGTGAAATTTAATTGTGTTAATCAATCTAGTTATATTGTTTCCACAGACCTTATTTTAATATATCAAACTCATTGGGGGGATCTTGCCCTACTTTGCACCCATAAAAATTTTTTGGTACAACCTTTAACACTTTTGTGCTGTGTACTCGATTACTATAGCATCGTTAGGGAGCACCGCGGCACTCCATACCATGGAAGTACAATGCTGTTAAGTAGACAAGAGACTGATAGTTCAGCTTCATAGTGCTCCAAATCTAGCAGGTGAGATGGGCTGGTAATTTTCTTTCTCATTTTTCATTAATAGTTACATCCCTTGGAGGTTTTTGATAGTTTCCTCTTTATTTATTTGTAAGAGAATGGTACAAGGGTGAAGAGAGACAATGAGAGAGCTAGAGATAAGAGAGATATGTACTATTTTTCCCAAATTTTATAGTGAATTTCTAGGTGTGGTGTGGTTATGGGGTTTTTTTTCCTAATTTTGGGTTTATTGACATTAAATCCTTATATTTTTTCTTTATGCTGCATTTTCTCTTTCTTATCTCTATTTGCTATATTGTTTACTTCCCCAATAGATTTCAATCTTCAAATAAAAGGGCTAATATATGAATTTATATTAATAAAAGTAAAATTAATCCAATTGTAAACAACTTTGAACTTAAAAATTTTGAATTTATAAGGATTTTATCTTGTATGAATTTTGCATTAACCAAATTAATTCATGAAGATTTCCAAAAGAATAAACTCTAACCATATGTCAAATACCATATTAATTTTCATAGGATTTTTCATCAAATGGATACTCAAAGCAATTAAATATTACTCAAAGAAAGAAGTCAGACATACTAATGAACTCACGAAGAAAGATCTCCTTATTGAAGCATAAGGCTAAGCAGTTGATTGGTCTTAGCTTGGTAAGCAGAAGTTCATCTCTACTAAGGATCATTTGAGTATGTTCTTAAAATGCAACTTTCTCTTGATTAATTTTGTAATTGCATGTATTCGGTATTCAACCATCAGATCATTCATGTCAGTATCATACTAATTTTAATCTTTCTTATTATATAAATTTATAAATTTAGCCAACATCTACCAAATATTTTCTCATGGAATTACACCGGCAGCTATCTGGGATGCTTTCTCACCATACTACCAGTATTTGTGGCACTCATCCTAAACATTTAGGGCCATTTGGGATGATTACAACTTGTTGTAAATATAGTTGTAAAGCTGCTACCGTGAAAGTAACTTATTTAAATATGATGAAGAAAGTAGTTTTCTAGTAAAAAAATAGTGAAAATGCAATGACCAAATAGAAATATGATTATGATTTGAAAAGAAAATCAATAAAGCTATCCTTAACGAAGCCTTAAGCTTCATTTTGGACAACTTTCTTATTGGATGCCCACTAGATAATTCATATTGCGTTCAAGTTAAAAGGAATTTTGGCTATATTATTGCTGACATACTTGCGATGATTTGAGAATTTGAAGGTGTTTGTGCAGCTTTAAGTAAAACACAATTTACACATCCAGCAAGTTAGCTCAACTAGTTTCTTAGTTAGCCTATGTGGATTGAATGGCATTGTGCGATTGTAGTTGGATGTGTTGAAGCTGTTAGAATAAAGGTTGGTAATAAAAAATTTTATGTTGTCCATATACCATTTATAACTTTTGTTTACCTTGCTCCTATTTATTGCCAACAAACTCAACCCTTTACCTCAAAAGAAAGTATCTTGCATGAGTTTTTTTTTTTTCTTTTAGCATGCATAATGGTGTAGCATTGCAAGCATGGGGGAGCTTCCATCAATTTCATAATAGAATAATGTGGGTCAAACTTCACATATATCACAATGGAGAACTTTATTAGGATCATCAAAACCTGCACAAACATGAAGGTCTGCAATTTTATAAAACTCGTGCTTCTTATAAGATTTACATTCTATAGCAAATGCAACAATGTAAATCAGGAATTAGAGCATTGTATTCCATTTACTAGCTATCATAACTTTTAGTATATATAGAGTTATACAAAAAAATTTAGAGGAATGATTTAGATTACATTTGTAGCACATCAATGATCAGAATGTAATAGTAAAAAAAGGTATTGTATGGAAAGAGAATTTGGAGCTGAGCATTTTATAGTCTTACTTTTTGTCAAGCTTAACAAAGCTTACTTATCTCTTAACACTGTCCCTCAAGTTAATAAGGGTTCTTAAATTGTTAAATTTAATATCAGTTGAATAAATCACATGGATGATAGAGATTTAGACAAAATATTTGTGGGTTGTTATGTGATAATCAATCTCTATATATTTGGTGTGAGCATGCTAAAGCAAGTGCAGAGATATTGTCATAGTAGACTAGAATAAGAGTAGAAACTGATAGTTGAAATCCATTAAGCAGACCATGAAGCTATATGATGTCACTAGTTACAACACTTAAGGCATGATATTCAATTTTAGTGGAAGATTGTGTGACTATAGTTTGATTTTTTTTACTGACCAAGAGACTAAAGTGGAGCCAAGGAAGACACATTAGCTAGTAATTTAGTGATGATTAGTTTGATTAGTAGGAAAATCTGAATCAACATAGGCTTGGAGTTCAAGAGGGGTAATAGTAATTAGTCAGCCATAATTTATTATGCCACATAAATAATCAAAAATGCATATTAGCAATTGAAAATGAAGAAGAAATGGCTTATGCATAAGTTAGCACAAATGATTGGTGGGAAAAAGTAATATTCGATGTTGTAATCATCAAATACTGAAGCGAACCAACAAGTTGATGGTATAATTTATGTTGTGAGAATAGTTTAAAAGTTATAGTAAGAGTTGGTAGTTGTTTACTAGTAATTAGTAAGACTTTGGAATGATTTATAATCCAACATTCCATTTTTATTAACCAGTTCAGTGATATATCGAGATTTGAAAGAGATGTTGGCCAATGGAGGTATATGTAACTTGAATGCCAAGAAAGTAAGAAACAAGGCCAAGATTCTGAAAGGAAACTTGGAGTGCATATTTTGTAATAAGTTGTCAATTTTAGCAGCATCATTGCCCATGAGCAAGATATCATCAACATAAATAAGAAAATAGTAGCTTGGTAAGCAGAAGTTCATCTCTACTAAGGATCATTTGAGTATGTTCTTAAAATGCAACTTTCTCTTGATTAATTTTGTAATTGCATGTATTCGGTATTCAACCATCAGATCATTCATGTCAGTATCATACTAATTTTAATCTTTCTTATTATATAAATTTATAAATTTAGCCAACATCTACCAAATATTTTCTCATGGAATTACACCGGCAGCTATCTGGGATGCTTTCTCACCATACTACCAGTATTTGTGGCACTCATCCTAAACATTTAGGGCCATTTGGGATGATTACAACTTGTTGTAAATATAGTTGTAAAGCTGCTACCGTGAAAGTAACTTATTTAAATATGATGAAGAAAGTAGTTTTCTAGTAAAAAAATAGTGAAAATGCAATGACCAAATAGAAATATGATTATGATTTGAAAAGAAAATCAATAAAGCTATCCTTAACGAAGCCTTAAGCTTCATTTTGGACAACTTTCTTATTGGATGCCCACTAGATAATTCATATTGCGTTCAAGTTAAAAGGAATTTTGGCTATATTATTGCTGACATACTTGCGATGATTTGAGAATTTGAAGGTGTTTGTGCAGCTTTAAGTAAAACACAATTTACACATCCAGCAAGTTAGCTCAACTAGTTTCTTAGTTAGCCTATGTGGATTGAATGGCATTGTGCGATTGTAGTTGGATGTGTTGAAGCTGTTAGAATAAAGGTTGGTAATAAAAAATTTTATGTTGTCCATATACCATTTATAACTTTTGTTTACCTTGCTCCTATTTATTGCCAACAAACTCAACCCTTTACCTCAAAAGAAAGTATCTTGCATGAGTTTTTTTTTTTTCTTTTAGCATGCATAATGGTGTAGCATTGCAAGCATGGGGGAGCTTCCATCAATTTCATAATAGAATAATGTGGGTCAAACTTCACATATATCACAATGGAGAACTTTATTAGGATCATCAAAACCTGCACAAACATGAAGGTCTGCAATTTTATAAAACTCGTGCTTCTTATAAGATTTACATTCTATAGCAAATGCAACAATGTAAATCAGGAATTAGAGCATTGTATTCCATTTACTAGCTATCATAACTTTTAGTATATATAGAGTTATACAAAAAAATTTAGAGGAATGATTTAGATTACATTTGTAGCACATCAATGATCAGAATGTAATAGTAAAAAAAGGTATTGTATGGAAAGAGAATTTGGAGCTGAGCATTTTATAGTCTTACTTTTTGTCAAGCTTAACAAAGCTTACTTATCTCTTAACACTGTCCCTCAAGTTAATAAGGGTTCTTAAATTGTTAAATTTAATATCAGTTGAATAAATCACATGGATGATAGAGATTTAGACAAAATATTTGTGGGTTGTTATGTGATAATCAATCTCTATATATTTGGTGTGAGCATGCTAAAGCAAGTGCAGAGATATTGTCATAGTAGACTAGAATAAGAGTAGAAACTGATAGTTGAAATCCATTAAGCAGACCATGAAGCTATATGATGTCACTAGTTACAACACTTAAGGCATGATATTCAATTTTAGTGGAAGATTGTGTGACTATAGTTTGATTTTTTTTACTGAACAAGAGACTAAAGTGGAGCCAAGGAAGACACATTAGCTAGTAATTTAGTGATGATTAGTTTGATTAGTAGGACAATCTGAATCAACATAGGCTTGGAGTTCAAGAGGGGTAATAGTAATTAGTCAGCCATAATTTATTATGCCACATAAATAATCAAAAATGCATATTAGCAATTGAAAATGAAGAAGAAATGGCTTATGCATAAGTTAGCACAAATGATTGGTGGGAAAAAGTAATATTCGATGTTGTAATCATCAAATACTGAAGCGAACCAACAAGTTGATGGTATAATTTATGTTGTGAGAATAGTTTAAAAGTTATAGTAAGAGTTGGTAGTTGTTTACTAGTAATTAGTAAGACTTTGGAATGATTTATAATCCAACATTCCATTTTTATTAACCAGTTCAGTGATATATCGAGATTTGAAAGAGATGTTGGCCAATGGAGGTATATGTAACTTGAATGCCAAGAAAGTAAGAAACAAGGCCAAGATTCTGAAAGGAAACTTGGAGTGCATATTTTGTAATAAGTTGTCAATTTTAGCAGCATCATTGCCCATGAGCAAGATATCATCAACATAAATAAGAAAATAGAAAGTAGTAGATCCTTAAGGGTAAAAGAGAAAGGAAAGATTGACCTTACTTGCAACAAAATTATTTTATAATAAGTGAGTGAAGAAGGTGGGCCACCATTGACATGGAGCTTGCTTGAGACCATAAACGGCTTTATGTAATTGACAAAAATTATTTGGAAATTGAGGATCTTGAAAGCCTGAAGGTTTTTTCATAAACACAACCTCATTAAGTTGGCAATGTAGAAAATCATTAAAAACATCCAACTGATAAATAGGCCATTTAGAAGCAATGACTACAATGAAGATAATGCCTATCATGGGGAATTTATAACAAGATTAAAGGTAGCTGTTTTATTAACGCCATACTCATGTTGAATACCTTATGCAAGAAAGTGAGCTTTAAGATGAGCAATAGTAAAATGTAAATTATAATTTATTTTGTAAATCCATTTACAATGATCAGGACTGCTAGGCACTAAAGGCCACATGCCTTGCTGCTATAATGCTTGGAATTCAGTTGACATGGCTAAATGTCAAGCAAAGTATTTATTGTCCTCAGAAAAGGAAGTAGGAGAAGTGGAAACAAGTTAATGATGGAAATTAAGAAACTATTTTGGTTTGATATGCTCAATTTTTAAATGAGTGATCATATGATGATGGGAAAGTGGTCAGGGAGGGACTTGTGAAGTAGACATGGTAGACAATGTGACAACCTTTTTCATGAAGCTTGCAATAAAAATATGCTAGTTTTGAATTAAGTAAAACATATTGGTGCACAAGTATGCTTAGCATTCAAGTAATAAAGTTAGAGTAGAGTGTCAATCCCAAGTGGAATTGAACGATCCTAGAATTACCCTAGTACTATCTACTCAAATCATTATATTTATCTTACCAAATTTAATTACAAAGAAGTTTTTAAACTATTGTAATTATTAAAAGTGAAAATTCAATAAATAAAAGTGTTATGAACCTATCATGTTGATGAATGGCATGTTTACCTAAGTTAACTCTTCTACAATATGTTGTGAATCAGATCTTATAAACTCTTAAATCTATATCAAGCCCGTAATAGTATAAAGTAAAGTTTTCACTACAATATAGTTGTTATAGATCCTTAGAATCTAGAATCATAGACATCCTATCTCTAATCATAAATAATATTCTATTTCAATTCTTCTAATTGTATCCTTATTCCTCCATTGGGGAAATAATTCACATTATATATTATATTAGAACACGACCAATGCAATAATTGAATTACTGATACATGTAAATTATGTACTATTTAATATGCTTTATTTTTAGTAAAAATGTATTTTTTTAGTTAATTTTGTAAAGAAAAAACAAAAAATGATAGAAAATACTAAGGAGTCCAAAGCACCATGGCGAAGGAAGAAACACCACCACAATACCTCCTTAAATAACATCAACGTGCCACATTTTTTGACATAGCAATGCCATGTTCTCTATTTTCAAGTGCTACAATGGAGACACATCCATTTCCATTGCATCAAAAAGTAAACTTGGTAGCCCAAAGTTCTTAGGAATTTAAATGTTCTAGCACTATAATTTCTCATGCCTTGGCACCAAATTTTTTGATTGGCCACCGTAGAGCTCAAATGTCAATTGCGTCACAGTGTTGTAGTTGTAAATTTTAAGGCCCATGTTGTTCTAGTGAAATGTTTACCTATTCATAATGCAACCATTCAACATTATCAAGCACCACGACGGAGCAAAAAAATTAGTAACGGGGCGCTAGTTCATTTTGAACGGTACTAATCTTTTAAGTGCCACAACACCAGCTTCCTTTTTTGTGTATTCCTATAAATAGATGTTATGTTTTTTTGTTGAAGAGTTCAATCACTTGTGTAAAATGCAATACTTTTTTAGGGTACTAATATTGTCCCCTCTTAGAGTAAAATATAAGGGAGGCTAGGGAAATACAAGATATAATCCACTGGAGTGTTTTGCCTATCTTTGTTAAAGTGACTCTGTAATTAAAGGAAGAAGAAGTGTAGAAGAGATACTTTGATCCTTCCCGGTGAAACCACTTTCATGTATTTTCATTCTTCTATAAATTTAATGAAAATGAGTTTACTTGTCATTTATTCTATGTCTAACTAAATCTCTTATTTTGGATTGATTATACAAGGTGCATGTTAAGTACTAATAAAAACTCTTATTCTTAAAATATTTAATGATATTTTTAATATTATTTTGTCATTTATTTAATTCTTATAGTGTCATATGTGTAATTAAAATATTGTGTGATGTGTGGCCTCAACGAAGGAATGCAAGTACAACCAAGTACATTGAAATAGAATGTTGTCATGCCTAGGCATAAGATGTTAAATATTCTAGGTTCTTAAGGAGATATTATAATTGTAGGAGGACAGCATATATCCTTTCACCTACATACTCGATAGAGATCTAGTTATACATATGCTCTGAATCATATTACCATGAAGATTCTAATTAAGAAAAATATAAAAAATTGCATTCATTAATCCAAAACATTTTTATTAAATATTTTATCTACTATTCTATTTATTCAATGATAAAAACTCCAAAAATAATATTTTTATTTCAGTAGAATCATTCATTCAATTATAGTAAATGGTTGTATTTTGTTTTAAGTAAGCATAACACTTTCTCATGGTTTTGACTATCTACTATGTCACTTTATTACTTTATTCAATACATATAATTATGTATATTAAGTGGGGTTTTATTATTTATATAAAAAAATCTAAGCATTATTTAGGGTTGATAAATTGCTTAATTCTTACATCATTGAAAAGTTCTCTCCATAGTCCCCATCAAATCTTTTGGCATTGTTACCGAGGAAGTGATTTTCTTATCATAATTATATTATCTAATTAATTACATAATTAGACATGCTTGTATCTTGCATTTTATTTTATTTATTGTATGTATTCATTGTTGTATGCTTTCTAGAGATTTAGAAAGGAACATTTATTATAATCAAGATTATTCTAAACCTATTATGAATTATGCTAACTCTGTAGTGTATAAATAATATCAGAGCATTAATAGACATACTATTCACCATTTTCTTATAAATTTGTATAATATTTAAGTATAACGGTGTCAATGATGATGCTATACTTAGACTATTTCTATTTTCTCAAAGAGATAAAGCCAATATGTGGTTTAATTTTTGCCCTAGGCTTTATAATCACATGGAATGTGTTGGCTCATCAATTTATTACTAAGTATTTCCTACCTTTAAAGACTACCAAGCTTAAAAATGATATTATGTGTTTTGCTCAATTTGTAGGAGAATGAATTTATGAGGGTTGGGTGAGATTTGAAGAAATGTTTAAGAATTGTCCCCACCATGATTTAACTGTTTGGTTTGTTATTCAAACTTTTTATAATGAACTAGTAGGATATCTTATAGAAATCATAGATATTGTAGATGGAGGATTTTTAATGTCTAAGGTATTTGAGGAAGCAAAAGAATTAATGGAGAAAATAGCTACTAATAATTTATGGGGCCTTCCGATAGAGTAAATCCTAAGAGATTAGCTAGAATTTATAAATCAGATGCTTTATCAATCTTAATTGTACAAGTTGTAGTAATTTCTAATAAGTTTACCATGATAAGAGTAAATTTTAGATTAGGATCTAATCATCTATGCAATTGGAGGATCAAGATTTAAAAAAATATATTAATGTGCAAGGGATTGAAAATATTTATTTAATTGGGAGATAAAATAATCACAACTCCAATACTTGTAATTCAAGTTAGATAAATCATCCTAATTTTAATTGGTAAAATAATATTTATAATAACAATTAATAGAATTCTAGTCCAAATAATCAAGAAGAAAATTGGAACAATTCTGAACAACCTGATATTAATCTTAGACAATTATATCCCCCAGGATTTATTCAAAATAATCATTTCAAAATAGAAAATCACCTTTAGAAGAGGTAGTGATGCACTTAGTGACTCGATTAAAAAATTAAACTGCTTCTATTAAAATTTTGAAAACTTAATTAAGTTAGCTTGCATTTTTAGTTCGTAGTAGACCTTTTGGTTCTTTGCCTAGTAATACTAAAGTTAAGAAGAAAAAAATATCATCAATAATCACTTAAAGAGTGGTAGTGATGGACCCTAGCCAAATTGATAAATCTAGGAAAGTCTAGCTAAAGACTATAAACTTAGCATTGCTTAGGAAGCCACCCATATATATGTTTAAATGAACTATGTAGATTGTCAAAAAAAGGCATCACAGCACTGATGGTAACACTGATATGCTAAGCCAAGTCATATCAATTTTAATTCAAAATTTGGCACTTCGGTGCTCGTGAAGTTATAAAAAGTGTATGTTAGATGTTTTATTTTCTATTTGTGGAAGTTCTTCTTGAATAAAGTATCATTGAGTGTTCTCTTTTCTTTTCTTGAATCTTAAAATAATGGGTGGGAAGAAATGAAGGCATTCTTCCTCAAAAAGAAATGAAAATTTTGTAATGAAGAAAGATTCATTTTCTTTTCTAAACATTCAGAGTTCTGTAATTGTTGAAAAATTTCATGATTTTAGAAATGAAGTTTATGAAGATATAATATGGAAATGAAGATGCAAGTCTGTGAGATTCTCAATCATGAATTTTCTCTTGGTTAAGATGTCCTACTTCTTGATTTGAAGAAAAAACTTTACCATGGAAAAATTTAGTCTAAATGGACTGGCCCTTTTACTATTATTTGGTTATATTCTAATGGTGCCATAAAAATTGAAGATAAACAAACTTTTCACTTCTTATAGATTGAATATTTGTTGTTGATGATGATAAGGAAGAAGAAATATCCTGAATATGCTAATTAAGTATCTTCATTTTCTTTATATTTTGTTTGAGAGGAGAAATAGAAAGAGAAAGAGTGAATGCTACCATTATTTAGAAGAATATTTTTCTCTGCTTTAGGGGAGAGTCTAGTAATGTGATGAATTGTTATGTTTTTTGTTATGTAATGATAAGAATTATGGCCATGAGAGCCACTACATTGTGATGTTAGATTGCTGCTTGAAGCACTAGTTATCCTGTATCCTGTGTTTAGTTTTATGTGTATCAAATATTTTGCACCTTTCTATCATTCATATGGAAGCATGTGTTATTACAAATGTTTCAATTATAATTATATTTACATTTGATTTAAATTTCCCTTAAGCTTGCATTGCTACATTATCTTTCATTAATATCTACACATTCTAATTATTTATTTAATTAGAGTAAAAATAATAATTAAAATTTATGCAAAATTAAGATAATAATAAAACCTTATATTATAATTTAAAAAATATTATTTTATAATTATTAGATTGGAAAATCTAAAAATTAACTAAGTTAAATCATTTAAATTATTGACTTCACTTGCATTTGTAAGTTATACATTCATACATTGACCTATGAATTGAAAGATGAATAATTAAGGTAAAAAAAATAGATATGGGTAGATTAAAATTGAAAATTATAATAACCTAAAATTAGTTATCTTATTAAATCCTTAACATCAAAATCATTAAAATCGTAAGAGATTTTAAGAAAAATTGATATTCAAAATCATTAATTATGTACTCCATAAAAATGCAAAGAAAATAGAAAATGAAAAGAGTTGTAAAAAGAAAATAAAGCAAGATGAGTACATTTAAAAATTAATATCAGTTAAAAGTTTCGAGTTTGACTGCAATCTTATAGTTAAATTTATAAATGATAAGATAGGAGAACTAGTACATATGATGGTGACCTAATAAAATTTTAATTTTTAACCATAAATATATCTATTTTTTAAGGTATATTATTCAATTAATAATTTAAAAGTCAATGATTATGTTCATAACATATAAATTTAAATATGCAATAGTAGGGGTAATTGGTTTAGATAATTATTAGGATTTTTTAAAACTAGAATTATACCTTTATTCATTTAAATTATTTATAGTTTATAATGTATTATCCTATATTTTAGTAATTTTGAATTCATAATTTTTACTTTGGTTATTTAATTAATCAAAATTGCAGATTCCTTTATTTTACTGAGAAGAAGCAAATGTTTAAGTTGGAAAGAATTTGATAAGTGAAAATTATGTATTATTTAATATATTTTATTTTCAATAAAAATGTGTTATTTTAGTTGATTTTGTATAGGAAAAATTCAAAAAGGGAAAAAAAATTTATGATCCCACAACATCACGATGTAGGAAAAAATATTGCCACAGCAGCGCACCTTTAACACCAACGAGGCACCACATTTTGGATATAGCAGTAGCATGCTATCAATTTTCAAGAATTGTGATGGTGAAACATCCAACGCTGTGTCATTACCAGAAACACTATGTTAGAAAGTTAACTTGGTGGTGCCAAGTTCTTAAGAATTTAAATGTTGTGGAACCAAAATTTCTCATGCCTTGGTACCAATTTTTCCAATCTGGCATCGCAGTGCCTGAATGTCAATAGTTCCATGGCAATGTAATTTTAACTTCCAAGGCCCACATTACTCTAGTGAAAGGTCATAATAGTTCACTAAGTAATCGTTCCACCTCATCAAGTGCCATGGCAGAGCAGAAAATTTTGTGCCAGGGCACTATTTCATTTATAGGGCACCACAACACTAATCTTTCAAGAGCCATAGTGCCAGTTACCTTTTTTGTATTTTTCTAAATAAATGTTTTATTTTATTTATAGAGGAGTTTAGTCACTCGTGTAAAAATTAGTACTTTTTCAATGTAGTTCTCACACCACCTATTAGAGTAAAATCAAAGTGAGGCTAAAGAAGTATATTTTATAATCCATTCAAGTGTTTAGCTTGTGTTAGTTGAAGGAACTCCATAAATAAAGAAAGAATAAGTGTATATGAGATAACCTTGATCCTTTTTAGTGATATCACTCTCTTATATTTTTATTCTTCTATGAATTTAATGAAAAAGAGTTTGCCTATCATTTATTCTATGTTTAGCTAAATCTCTTATTTTGGATTGATGATGCAATGAGCATGTTTTTTTTTTTTTTTTGAATGAAGATGCAAATTGCATTAAGAACTAATAAAGGAACTATTACAGGTGCTTAAGAAAAGATCAACCTATCACAGTCCTCCCTAATCAAGTCGATAAATCTTGATGGGATTTCCATGAATAAAAAATTATCCCAAAAAAAATCACCTAATAAAGCTAGGTGGGTGCAGTAATCTGCAACCTTATTACATTCTCTAGGGACAAAATAAAAAACAATGTTATTAAAAACTTCAAGGAAAGCAAAATCCATCCGGCGGGGATTCTTATTCTCTATCTTCAATTTTGTAATTCTTTGGAGCTTATTCATGATATTCACATTATCTCCTTCTATAATTATTCCTCTATTCTTACTCATCCAATCTTGTAAAATATTTTCAAATTGAAGTATGGCTTTTAGTTCTAGATAAGCCACATCCTAATGAATGAGTTTTTTTCCATAAGCACACATCATTCTTCCTTTATGATCCCTCAAAACTCTTGCCAATCTAGCTAGATTTTATTTTAAAACCAATGCATCTACATTCAACTTGAACCAACCTTTAGGTGGGGGACACCAAACTTTAGACAACATTTGCTGATTGGAGTCCCAGTTCTTTTCAGTTGGGATTGAATGTGGGGAACAAAAACTTGATAGAATTTTTGCTGTTGTAAAAGATTTAGATGGTGTCGTCTTCCCATGTTTTACCATATTATGCACTTTCTAGTTATGGTAAACAGCAACTGCATATATTTTAGCTAAGACAGATTTTTGTTTATTTGAAATCTATAGTTCAGCAACACATTGAGCTTTGTTTTAGAACATTGATACATTGATTCCTCACTTCCTTATTGTAATCAATAATTCCTGTAATTTCACACAGCCTGTTAAAACGTGTTCTGTATCTTCCGCCATTTGACAGACTCTAGGACATTCGTTTCTGCAATATAGTTTTCTATGATTAAGTCATACATTGGTTGGTAGTGCATCATTCAACAATCTCCACCAAAACAGATATTCTCTTTGAGATATCTGTAGTTTCTTGATCCACTTTACATTATTCAAATCTCCTTCATGATTTCTATAGTTTGCTTCATAAGACAGTGAACAAATCAATCTTCCTATTTCAGTGCTCTTTAATTCAATGCTATCTTCTCTTGATTCATTACCTATTGGTGTTTGAAGGACCAGCTATCCCATTTCCTCAGAGAAGTAATTCTCCACTTTCACCTTATCCCACAATCCATTAACATTTACTAAAAAAGAAACCTTTCTTCCACATAGCACATTTGCTTTAGATGTGGACGACCAATTCTCCAAATTCATGTCCAGTAACCAAGTATCCTTTAATATATTAATGTTCTCCCCTATTTTATATTCCATCTTATAATTGGCCTTAAATAACTTGCACCTTCCTTGATGATGTGCCATGTAGGAGAAGAATTCCTCTTTATTCCCTCCTCCCAGATACAATTGCCATATCTTCTTTTGAGGATTCTGCTCAAAACTGAATTCCTTTTATGTATGAAATTCCATGCTAATCTTGCTCTCAGTGGGCCTTGTCTTTCTTCTTCTCAATGAATTCCAAAACCTCCTGAATTTGTTGACAAGCACATAGCCGGCCAACCTATGTAATGCATCCCCTGCTTTCCTTTCTCTTTATGCCATAAAAAAACTTCTACACAAGCGATCAATTGTCATTAAAATAATCCTTGGGATAAATGAGTGAGTTGTTAAATATGAAATGATTGAGGAGAAATCTATTTTTATTAACATTATTCTTCCTGTTAAAGAAATAAAGAAATCCACCAAGTACCCCATGAGTTGATTCTTTCGAAAGCTTTTTCTATGTAGTAGTTGTAATCTCTTGCCATCATTCTTCTTAAAGCCAATTTTATACCCAAATAATTGATATCCTTGACTTCAGTAACTCCCATCAGTTTTTTAATTCTTCTCCTCATTCTTCTTGGGACATGTTTGCCAAATAGAACCAGGGATTTCTTTGAGTTGATTTTTTGTCCAGTCCAATCACAGTATTTATTAAGGATTTGCCTCAAAATGATAGTATCTTCTCTACTTGCCTTTATAACAACTAGTACATCATCTGTGAAGAGTAAATGGGTAATTTCCTCTACATTTGAAGCTAATTTAATACCCAGCTGATTGTTCTTTTCTTGAAAAGCCTTGGTCAATAATTCAGAGCATATCATAAATAGACTAGGGGATAACGAACATCCCTGTCTAAATCCACATTTTTCCTTTATCCAATTTGTATTTCTTCCTTTTATTATGATTACAAACTTAGGATTGCTAATGCATTGTAATATCATCTTCTTTATCTTCTCTGGAAATCCAAGGATCTCTAAAATCTGGTTTAATGTCTCCCAGCACATTGAATCATAAGCTTGTTCCATATCAAGCTTAAAAAGCATTAGCCTGGTTTAGCCATTGAATATCTCATCTTATTCACAATCTCTTGAGCCAAGAGGCAGTTATCTGATATGCTTCTTTCCAGAATAAAGGCTCCTTGATAATCTGAGATGATATTAGGAAGACAAGTTTTAATTTTGCTTAAGAACATACCTGCTGCAATTTTGTAAGTTGTTTGACATAAACAAATTGGTCCTAATTTAGAGCATACTGCAGTATTTGGGACATCAACTGCATCCCAATATTCATTCTTTTTCCACGCATTAGAAATAATGCCTCGTACAACCTCATATGAACAATATATATTTTTGAATCTAATCTTTGTATGCTTCATTGTCTTCACATTTGATAAATGGAGGAGTACCGGGTGGTGATCTAATGCTACTCTAGGTAGATGTTTAATGATTGCATAAGGAAATATTTCAAGGATTTAGAATTAATCCAAACTCTATCAAGCCTCTCCCATATGTGAGTAAGTCCCTCTTTGTTGTTGCACCATGTGAATTTAGGACCAATCGATCCCATGTCATGAAAGTCATTATTTTCCATGAATTCCTTCATTTCTTGTGGTCCTGGTGAAAATAAGAATCTCTTTCCTCCTTTCTTTTCATGTTTTGCCAATAAACAATTAAAGTCCCCTCCAATTATGCATTGTTCCTCATTATTTATGTTGTCTTCAATCAAACTCCATAATTTCCTCCTTTCATACGCATCTTTATTTCCATATACTATTGAAATCTTCACATTTTTATTTCCTTGAAATGTCAAATTGCCAATGATATATTGATTGTTTGATTATATAGCTATAAAGGAAATTATCCTATGCTTCCATAAAGCCAAAATTCCTCCACACTTTCCAGCTGCAGCAAAATGATAAAAATCCCATTCATCACCTACCATTTTCCTCCATCTGCATCCAAATTTTCAAGTTTCATTTCCATCAGGCCAATGAAAAAAAACATCATTTTCTACTATCACATTTCTCAAGTAGTGGGACACTTCTTCTTTGCTCCCCTAAAATTCCAGAAAATTATTGAAGACACTTAAAGGTGTTGTGGGGAATAGACCACAACCTTTTCATTGCTTATAACTCCTTTTCTTGTTCTCTGTTTTTCTTTGATTGGTCCTAGCATCTTTATTTCCTTTGCCAATTTTATTTCGTTGTTAGATGTCTTAGGCATATCCTTGCATCCATCACTAGTATCAACTTCATTTTTACCTATGTTGTCACCTTCTTTGTCTTTGTATATTCTTAATTCTGAATCATCTTCAATTGTTCTTGGTTCACTGTTCTCCTGGTAAATTTCTGCACTTGTTCCCATTTTAATTTCCTCACTTGAAGCCTCTCTAACACAGGTTCCACCCGACTATGTTGTTTCATCCATAGTCTTGATAGGAGCTTCATTACTATCATCAATTCCTTCCATTATCTCAGATGAAGATATGAGAATCTCAAAAGAATTTGTACAAAAATTTGTTTCTTTCTCCAACCCCATTACAGAGATGATCTTACCTTCTTCAACTATTGCAATGTTTCTATCTTCCCCAACTTCCCCTGCCATTTTGGATCCTTCTCATTTATCCTCTGAATGATTTATGCAGCAGTATTTTTTAACAACTGATTTTGAGAAGGCTTTTTAATGAATGTCTTTTGTGTTGGCCTAGCCTTATTATACATATTTCTTCTGTGAATAACATGGATCCATGGACAATAATTTGTGTTGTTCCTCTTTACTTGTGCTTCTTCACTCTTGTTGGCTTGAATCTCCTTTGTAAAATTTAAATTTTGATTTTTTGCCAAGCTAATTTTCTCCTTACAGTTATTCTTCACATGTGCTAACATTCCACATTCAAAGCATGGAGTAGAAATTCTTTCATACTCCATTTTTTGAAAAAACCTTCCGGCTAAGCTCTCCACCCAAACTCCCAATGGCAAAGGTTGATCAAGTTTCACTCAGACACAAACTCTTGCAAATTCTCTTTCCCCCCATTGAAACATGTTTCCATTCAACATCAACAGTACTCCCACCATAGAAGCAATTCTAACCACATTGGTTTCATCCCAACATTGCAAAGGAAATTGTGGAAGACTAATCCAGATTGGAGATGTAAGACCTTTCATAGAAGATGGTAAGAAATCAAACGACCGTCTCTCCGTTCCAATTATGTGGACATTCACAAACCATGGGCCTTCTAATAAAACTTCATCCAAAGCCTCTTGATTTTTGAAAGAGCACAAAAACCAACCCAATCCAAGGGTGGTGAAGTGAAACTGACCGTACAGTGACCACTGTCTCCTTAATTCCCAAGCCACCACATGTGGTGGTATTTCTTTACCAAAAACTTTGACAACCAAAGAATTCTTAAGTATGTTTGCATTCATTCTTTCAGTTTACTCTATCATCTTCACTGCCTTTCCATCTTTTGTCAAAACAGCCTCTCCTTCCTTAAAATTAACCCTAATATAAGGCTTTTTATCCAAGGGTTCGAATTTCTCTGGCATTTGATCAACAATCACCTTCTCAGAACCCTTCTCCTTTGTATAAATATTTTTGTTATCTGAGATAAAGGAATTCACATTTATCACACTATGACCACATATTGCATTTGAATTCCCAAATCTATTAAAAAAATATTCATTATGGAAGAAGAAGCCTCAGTTTCAGTGGCTTTTGAAGGAGATTTTGATGTCAATTTCAGTAAACATGGAGTTTTAAATTGAAATTCTTTAGGAATCTCTTTTCCCTTGCCTTCCACATGACTGATGTTGTTTAGTTTACAAATAAGATTTTTAGTAATAACTAACTCACCTTTAATCTTCTTCTTCGGGTCTCATCAACATCAAGGACATTGCCGCCATTATCATGAACAGAAACAACTTCGTCTTGAGTAATCCTTCCATCCTTTGTGTTTTGATTCCTAGGTGGAACCAAAGATGGCTGGCAGCCTTCTGCCACACTGACCGTCGATGAGTTTGAATTGCGGATTGAAAATCGGGAAGAAAAATTGAATTTTTCTCTCTCTAGAATTTGCACCTTCTCCGATTGTGGCCTATTTGGAATTAGTTGAGGGAAAGTAATGTGTTAAGTTTTATACTAATTAAGAGTCTTATTTTTTAAATGTATAATGATGTTTTCAATATTATATCATCCATTATTTAAAACACATAGTGGTCATATATGTAATTAAAATATAGTGTTACTCTTATTTTAAATAGTTGGGGAAAAATATAAATTACTCTTCAAAAAGTTTTTAAATTATTTATTTTTAAAATGTAGAGTCATTACCCGGTTCCATAGAACCAAGCTTAATAAATTTGGTCAAGAAATGTATTTTTTTCTAAATTTTTTAAAGTTTTAACTATTTTTTACATTTAAAAATAGATTTTGTTTAAATAAAATGGTGTAAGCTAATGATTAGCAATCATTATTATGATGGAATGGTGGCAATCCAATGATTGGATTGTGGTGGTCATATACATCTCATGCTATATCATGATTTATCCATGTCAGCATGAATATGGGCCATTTAATCCATGCAAATTGGAATGGATGGCTCAGATCTAGTTGGACAAGAAATTGGGTAGCATGCAATTTGAACTTGTCGATTATACTATCGATCTAATAAGATCTAGACTATCCATACAAAATAGAAAGTCTATATTATGTCTTCTTCTTTTAAATAGGTTTTTAGAAAAAAATTTCCTTTGATTGTTGTGGATTTTTTACTAAACCAAACTTAATGAAATTTAAGGGAATATTTATGTACATATGCAGTCCTTATATATGAATTTTTGGGGCTTCATATAGCATATTTATAATATTATTAGAAACCCTAGGTTTATAATTAAGGTTTAAAAAATATCACTATCTAGTGGATCTTAGGGGCTATTATTGGGCTTGTCCTCTTCCTTAGAGCTTCAAGAAGAACTTCTACGAAGGACCCACAACTAAATGATGCTTGGATTGAAAGTTTGGAAACCTTTAGTGATGAAGTATTGAATAACCCTTATATCTCCTCATCAATAGTTTTTTAAGGCTTGAGAAGATTAGGGAGTGAATAAGCATTTTTCTGGAGAAGAATAGAGGTAATGGGAGTTCTTGATTGCTTTGGATGGGGGGATGTGTTGGAATGAGTCAAATGAATAAAATTGACAAATTCAAACCCTAGGGGAAACAAAGGGATAAGATTGATTTGAGCTCATATCCATATGTTTTCCATGTATCTCATGTTTTTAGGGGTGTATAATTTGTCCAAAAGTACAATATAAGGAGAAAAGGGGTTTTTGGATTTTTATGAAGAGAGAAACCTGGGAGTTGGTTTCAATTAAAATAAGGGTTTAAGCTGGTTTCATTAAGATTAAGAAAGTTCTATAATAAATTTAAGTGGTTTATGCTAGCTCATGTTGAGGGATTTGACAACTCTGAAAAGATTTGACCACTTTTTACCATTTAGGTATTTTTGAAAATTTTAATTTATTTAACCAATTAGACTGATCAAAATTGGCCAAGCTAACTAGAATAGACTCTTGGGAATGTTTGTAGACTATTTAGGTCAGGAGCATGAGATTTAATATCATGTGTTTGGAGTTCAAATTTGGGAAATTGATTTTGAATTTGACCATTTTGACTAAGTTGACTAAGTCAACTTGGTTAATGGTCTCCCATGAACTTGACTCATCAAAAGCTTGGTGAGGCTTAAGTTTGAATGTTTAATAGAAATGATTCATGTGAATTTTAACATTTGACCTAAATTGACCATGTTTGAACAATTTTAGGTAGAGTTGACCAAGTAAACTATTAATTTGTATAGTTTGACCAAACATGTTCAATCCATGAGGAACTAAGTTTTAACTGATTTGGTGAAGTTCTAATGTAAATTGGGGTTTATAAAAGTTCAAACAAGGGGTTTGATCAATTAGGTTAGGTTGAGTCATCTCAACTCGGTCAAATGGTTCAGAAACTGAGTTAGAGAATTAGTGTTGATGAATTTAATGTGTGAAGCTCCAAATGGTGAAGTTTGAACATTAATTTAAGTCAACGAGTCAATGCACAACATGTTGATTATTATTTCAAGTTTGATTATTTAATTCACCTCAACTTAAAATGAGGTTAATAGCATGTTTTAAAGGCTTGAAGTTGTACTAAGTGGATGTGAAGTGTGTTCTTAAATGGATTTATAATGGAACACATATACATAAAGAAATCACCTAGGTTTAAAAGTGCATCATTTTGAGATCATATTTATAAAATTATAAAAGAGATTTACGATTTAAAATAAGCACCTATAACATGGTATGATAAACTCAGCACATTATTGATATAAAAGTTATTTGTTCATGGCACAGTAGACATCATGTTTTTCTTTAAGAGAATAAGAATAAATATCTTGATATTCTAGATCTTTGAAGATGACATCCTATTTGGATCCACAAATGATGAACTATATGAAAAATTTAATCCACCATAGGAAATAAATTTAAGATGAGCATGATGGGTAAGCTGACATACTTTTTAAGGTTCAAAGTTAAGAAAAGAAAATATGGAACTGTCCTTAGCCAAACTAAGTATATCAAAGAACACATTAAGAAATTTGCTAAGGAAATTTCTAAAAGTATAAGCACCCATGAGCTTGACTACATAATTAGGCAAAGGCTCAATTGGAAAGCCCATTGACAAAAAAGGTATAAAGGAATGATAAGATTATAGATATATCTATCTTCTAGTAGAATTAATATCATGTTTGGTATATGTTTTATGATAGATTTTAGGCTGAACCTAAAGATTCTCATTTGACCATGGTAAAAAGAATCACATGATACAATATAGGGACATAAAATTTAAGTATTTGGTATTCTAGGAAAAGTATGACCTTTGAATTAGTGGAATACTCAAACTCAAATTTCTCATGTTGTAAGATAGATAGAAAGAGCACATTAGGAATGTGCTGATTTTATACAATCTTTAGTTTCAAGGTATAGTAGAAAATAAAATTCACTAGCCTTATCCATTATAAAGGTAGAATGCATAGCTGCAGGGAGTTGTGTTGCCCAAGTCTTATAGCTAAAGTAACAAATTATTAATTTTGATTTGTAAATAGAAAACATTCTTATCATGGGTGATAACATCGATGCGATATACATCATCAAGAATCCAATTTAGCATTCAAGGACCAAACACATCTTTATCAGACACCACTTCATAAGGGATTATTTATCAAAGGGTGATACATATATTTAATTCATTGACCCAAAAAATTAATTGCCTAATAGTTTTACCAAGGAACATCATTATGAGAGGTTTAGCACACTTAGGATGAGATTAAGAGTAACAGATTAAGTGCAAGAACCAATTTGTTAGGATAGGGTGTGTTTGTATGTTTTGCATGAATTGTGCTTATCATTTGTTTGTTTTTTATGCATGTTTTGTTTATTACAATGTTTTTTTTTATATAATGTTTAAAGAAAATTAATGCTCATAAGAAAAAAATCAAAATTTCTTTCATTTCATATTATATAGTTTATAAGCATGTTGTATGATATACGTATTATTGGATGATTCCCTAGGCACATCAAATGCAAAATTAACTATCTAAGATTATCTATAGAAAATCTTAATACTATATGATGCATGTAGGATTGTAAAATAAAAATTATTAATTGTGAATTGAACTAATTTGAATGAAATGAGAACAGTCTTCACATTGTATGGCTTAGATTTAAACTATATGATTTGATTGGTCAAAAGCAGTTATGGGAAAGCTTCAAGATGTTCGAAAAGTTGAAGGTCATCTTATACAAGGTCAATCATATTGGATGATTTGACTTGATTAATCATATAATACTCGTGGGGATGATTTAGGTTCTTTTGATAGTACTGTATAATGCACGATTAGGCTGTATAATATTAAAGACACTCTATATTGGGAAGCAATTCTCAATTCTCTTCACTCTTTTCTCATGTCAATCACTCAAGCCTTGTGTGAAATCCCTTATTACTCCCATGGCTAACAAGCGGTCAAGAGCATCTAGTGGCTCATCTTGACCATAGAGAGATGAGAGATTTATAAGTGTCTAAGCAACGCAGTGTGGATATTAGCAAAAAGTTCTAGGCGCCATTAGAAATCCTAATGTCTGTAGAAATAAAAAAATTCCCTAAGATTTATGTGCAACCACTCTCCAATTAGGATTTCTAGTTTGGTTGCATTAAGATTGACTGGACTGCTCCACATAAATCATATAATTTTTTATTTCCATTAGAAATCCAAATGTCTATAGAAAGCAAAACATATCCCTAAGACACATCATAACCTATCTCTTAGAAGCTAAGTACAATCTTAACTACCAAGCACCACCACATCACTCTCCCTCTTACTTCACAAACCACTCATTATATCTTATTTAAAGTGAGAGGTATAGATAGAGGATATTTCATATTACATAATCTATGTCATACAGGTCCAATAAACAAATAAGTTGATTGAATAATCCACATTTAGATAGGAAGATTCATTGCTTTGATTTGAAGACCTAAACTGATTGTATTATATGATATATATCATATAGGATGATCATATAGAGATGGCCTCATGCTATTTGTACAAATTTTACTATATAATCCCTTTATTTTATTATTTGATTAGGTTGATAATTTAAATTACTAGCCCACTAAGGGATTTTTTTTTTAAAACTTAAGTATCAATATCAAGGCTTAAGAAATTATTCGAAATGTTTTAAGTGTTTTGTAAGTTGTCTTGAGAGCTCATGAGAGCTTTTGGAGAGAACCTTTTAAGAGAGTTTTGGGAGAGATATTGGATATGTTTGAGAGATCTTTTGGAAGGGACAAAAAATGTGAGTGAGAGATTCACCAAAGGTTTCTTAGCCTAATTTCTTCCTTCTTCATCAATGCGCTATTAAAATTTATGTGTGAAGAAGCCAGTGAGACTTAGTAAGAAGGCTAAGATCTAGTTGAGGTGTTTAGAGAAATTGGCCTTTCAGGAAGAAAATTGTTGTGGGATTTTTCCATCACCATGAAAGAGAAGATGTTTTCCATATTGTTAAGAATAAAAGGAGAGAGGTTTCTCCACCTTGTGAGAAGTAGAAGGAGAGGGCAGGTTGAATGCCTTAGTAGAGGACTTGAGGAGTGGATGTATGTGAAAAGTGATCGAACAATAATAAATTAGTTTGTGTTTCTTTTTAAACTTTCCTATATTTTGTTTATTGTATATTTTATTTCTTTCAAATGATAATTGAAAAATCTTTGAAAAAGAATTAGAATTGAAAGCCAGCACCTTCTAATTTTCTCTTGATAAAATAAATTGAAATATATATACGTTTCTCCCCCCAACACACACATACCCTCTATCTCTCTTTAATGTGCCATAATTCTTTGATTAACATCAAACCACCTTGATGAAGCCCATATGGGAACTTTCTCGATGGTCAAAGGGAATTATTTTCTAGAATGCATAGGAGAACTTCCCCAAATGATTAAAAAGAGCTAGTCCCTCTTCCTTACTAAGGGAGGTCATACCATATAAGGGGTTGTTCAAGTTCCTCACTAAGGAAGCTTTTCCCCAACTATTGCGCAAGAAGACAACTACGACAATCACTTGTTCTCTTACAGAGTGGGAATCCTAACTCATACACACCAAATTCAAACTATAAATATACGCCTACTCACAAGGCCCTCATCTTATCTTACCATGACAAACTAACAAAAATCCCCCCCCCCCCCTTAAAAAACCCCCCCCCCCCCTTTCTCACAACAACAACAAACTTTCCTCTCTCTTCAAAGATGATATAAGGGCATCAACATAAGTTGTGAGTAACCTTAGCAAGCCCACCAGTTGATGCTCCCCATATCATAGCAGTCATCTATGAACTTACCCATGTATACGTTTTGAACCTCTTTGGATTTACTAAACTTGCCCTGGAGAAAATAAACCAAAGTTCATTTAGCACCGCCTCCTCTAGTTAGTCATAGGGGAAAACTTGTCTAGGGTTATCGGTACTTAAAGTCATTTACACTAAGTGTATTTTTATCTTTTTATGTAGCCTTTCATATAGCCCTAAGATTATTATAAATAAGGGGTGAAAATGAGTATATTGGATCTTTGATATCTTTTTGTATCTATTGGATCTCTTTTATTAATTAAGTGAGATTTTGAGCCCAGTGCATTTCATTAAAGAATTTCCTAGGAACCCCCTTTGTCCCATTCTCAAATTAGTTATGTGTCACTCCTCATAGAGTTTTCCTATCATAAAGGTCAGTAATCATCCCCAATAAATTTGGATCTAATAATATAAAGAAAATAGAATTTAAAAGTTATTTCCTAAAATTTTGAGTGCTTAAATAAAAACTACTCACAAATTTAAATAGAAAATTTTGATTTTATATGTCACATAATGTTTGAAATACATATAGCTTGAAATAGGAGAAATATCCCCATTATTTTGTATTATGACAGAACATCCACAAAAATTAACTAAGGGCTAAATTTCCCCTCTTTTTATATGAAAAAGCTTATTAAAGTCAATTCTAAGCAAATTTATTTCAAACATTTTAAAAATAAGGTTTTAATAGCCTATAATATCGTTCTATCTGGGTTTGATCAAATCTTCTTTAAATAAAATTCAAAATTTATTCAAATAAGGTTTAAATAAGTTTGAACCTTTATGCACATTCTTCATCTCATGACACCATCAACAACAATCCTCTCCATTCCATCATTCTCATCTTTGTCTTCCCCGGTAAGCTCCCATCATGAAACCATCTTCCCTCACACACCAACGATCCCATCAATGAACCCTACCAGTAGTAAATTATTTCCACGTATAAGTTAGTTCTATTTTCTCTCATTTATGAGCCCCTACTTATGTTGGTTCCACCCACTTTCATATATTTTCCCCTAAAAACTCCCATTATGAAATTCTACATTGCGACCATAATTCAAATACCAACAAGCTACTTTGATCTTTGTTTAAATTTTGATTTTAATGTATTCAAATTAAGGTTCAAATTTGAATCAATGTGCATCATATTTCATAGGACTTGCATCAATAAGCAGGTAGTGAACACAAATAGGGTAAATTGGTCTAAAATATACTTTCAGAGAAATTTTCCTAAAAAATGAAATAACTTTCATATGTTTTAAATTTTGGGCATTATGAGGCATATAAAGTCAAATTTCCCTTTGAATATCATAAAACTCAAATTTTTGATCTTTTATTAGGAGACAAAGCTCTCTACCCACTAGTGGTGTACAATAGAGCTAGGTTTGAATATTACTTCTTATAGATGTGGCAAGGACATCAACCATAATAAAGAGGAAACATTTTGCAAAATGACACTTTAGTAAAATTACTAAAATTTCACTAAGTACTATATAAAAATCTTTTCATGTGCAACACCATGAATATATTCATAAAACTATCTTCTAAAGTTTTGTAAACATGATGTAGATGTACTAAAGGGGTAATTTACTTAGCATTATTTTAGAGTAATAAAGAATGATGTACAAAAGTGATAAGAAAATTTTCAAAAGTTTTGTATCTTTTTATTAATATTAATTACTGTGATGTCTAAAATATGCCTTTCAAACTCATATTTATAGGATTAGGAAGTCTACAAGAGATGAAATACCTAAAAAATAAAATAATAATAATATATTACTTAAACTTCTACGAAGGAGTGAATAAAACTTTGATAGCTACATGTGGATTGCCACCTCTAGCATTACCCTATAAAGCCTTCAATAAGCACCTATGATGGGTTCCACTATAGTAATCATTCAATGAGTACCTTTGGTGAGTGCCTCCAATGGCTTCATCGGATAATTGCGTCTTTTGGTTGAGGCACCTATTGAATTGATCAAGTCAATACTATTAGGTGGATAAATATCTTCAATATACTAGCATTAAGACTCTATTTTAAGAGAGTTCCATTGAAGTCAGAAGCTCAATAAAAAAAAATTCCCTTGAGGCGGGAACTTTTGTCGGTCAAGTTCTTTCAGAGTGACATGCTTAGTGATTTGAAGGATGTAAGAACCCTAGCTTGAATGACATGTTTGGTGATCTCACTCACTATGTTGAGGAATTCTAATATTTTGAATTTTATCATGCTTCATTAATTATGAGGTACAATAATGACTATGGATGGAGTTTTACATCAAGAATGATATCATATTTTAAGCTCTTTCAAAGAATGGGACTTAAAATCATTGAAGGATGATGAGTTATGTTTTTTAAGTGGACAAATTTTTCTATGGATTTTGACTCTCCCTTTCAATCAAGGTGCTGAACTAACTTATTCACTATGACCTAGTACTAGTCTAGATTGCATCTAGTCTCTTTATCTTCTTTGCCAAATTTCTCAACCCACTTATGGAAAAGAAAACTTTAGTGGAACATTCACCTATTTCATTATATATTCAAGTTTCAAAAGCTCAAGTACAATTGTATTCCTTTGTCATGTTAGCATCCAAGAATTTATGATTTGATGGTGGTGAGTGAATTGATGAGGAGATTCATTTATGTAAAATTAACTATGGAATTTTTTTTAACCCAAAAAAAGAATTTTTCATTAATATCAAAAGTGGGGTACAAAAAGTATAAATTAGAAAAAATAACAAAGTTGTCTCCCCAACATGAGCTGATAGACACATAAAACTAAAGAAAACAACAACCAAAAAAGAGAAGAGCAGAGACTAAAACTCCTCATCTTAAAATGAAAGATCCTCCATAAAAATGAAGACCTCAACAATGATCATTTGAGGGGCTTAAATCCCTACCCAAGATAACATCAGTTGATTTTTTCCTCTTTTCAGGGGCAATGGTAACAGATCCTAGTTGTGGTAGTTCTTTCTTAAGGACTATGGGTCTTTGCTTTGAGGGGATCAAACTGTTGTTTGAGATATCCTATTTCTGAGGTTTTTGAGCAGTGTAGATAATAAGCTCTAGGTTGGGATTAGTTGACATAGGAAAGGGGCATCTCATTTCATATCCTTTAGAAGGAAGATGGTCATCCTGCTTAGGCATTTACTTTCTAGTGATGACATTCCAAGTTCATAATTAGTCTGAAGGTTGGGAAGATGGAGGATTAAATTATTGAGTATGCACAGGAATAGTTTTATTCTCCATTGATGAGGATTAAAGAATGTTGTTAATAGGCTACAACTTAGTCTTCTAAAGGAAAGTCTCCACTTTATGGCCAATAATTCTGAAAGTTCATCAGGGTTGCTAAGCCCTTATGAACTAGCCCGAGGCTAACCAAATGGGGGGTTGAATTGGTAGTTTTAAAAATTCTTAAAGAAAAAGCACAATCTTTTTGAAATATTTTAAAACATCAAACCATACGATCATCCAAATGAAAATAAAGTGCGTAAATTAAAATACAGAAATATAATAAGAAAGAGCACACTAAATTTTATAGTGGTTTGGTCAACTTGACCTACATCCTCTCTCCGGAGCCTCTCCTCTGGGTATTACACTAAAACTCAGTGACTCTCCTTTTTCTCTCACAGTAATGCGGAGAAGCCTTTATAAACTCCTTTCCACCAATCCTAATAAGACAGAGAACCCGGCCTCCTTTTGCTTCCTCCTGAAGTAGACAAAGAACCTTGATCGATTGCTAAAGAAGACCTTCCTAGAGCCACCAAGGAACCATGGATGATGACTGGAGAAGATGACTCATATCCTATCTTGGAGCAACCTTTGTGAACCCTCAAAAACTCCCCCTCACAAGATCCTCTCTCTCTCTCTCTCCCAAGCTTTCCCTCTCTTTCTCTTGGCTCTCTCAGGCTAAGATAGCAGCAAAATATCTCACCATGAATAATTAAGAGATCTTTTATAGAAGGGCTTAAAATTTGCCATAATTTGCAACTTGTCATCATAGATTATCCAGGATGATTGAAAAATTATTTTTTATGATCGGTATATTTTTAGCCCTTTCAGCTATGATAATTTGGGAGGGCTAAATGATTAGAAGCCTTATTTGTTTTGATTGACCAGAATGATATGGACATCAACCCATACAATTAGTTCAAAACCATACATATCATCCAAGATATCATTCTGGTCATCCAGAAGATATATGTTGGATGATGAAAAATATAACATATCGTCCAGTACAATTAGTTCAAAAATTAGGATTATTATCCAACACATCATTATGGTCATCCAGGTGATACACCTGGATGATGGAGAATTTTAACTGATCTCCAACATATCATTCTAGTTATCCAAGCGATCAAGGAGAAGACTAAGGTTTTTTCTAATGGATCATCCAAGAAGATCCTGCGATCGTCCAAGATGATATGATCAATTAATCAAATCTTAATTACTTTCCTTAATTGCCTGACTAATTTATTCATTATTGTAATGAATCATCCAAGATGATATGGGATCATCATGTATAATTGCTAAAAATAATCTCATACCTAAAAGAGTTTGGTGGCTAATTCTTTTTTATTTGAGCCTATCATCCAGGATGATGTAAATATCATGCATGATGATTTGCTTAATACAACTATCTTAACACAAGAGCCCTAATTAGGGTTTCTTTTTTTAACTAATCATCCAGGATGATTTTGGATCATCCTGAATTATATGATCAAAAACAAAAAACTTTAAAACATATAGAATCTCTCCCCCTAAGTATGTATGTGCAAGATTACTTAGCATTAGGATCCGCATTATTATATTTGACTCAAGAAAAGGTAAAAAATATTAGAATTACACTTATAGATTGACTCAATCCTAATATATTCAATTTTGAGCTTGCTTGATTCTCAATTGACCTTATGGACCTAAAATATTAGTAGGCAGGGTAATATTAGAGAAATATAAATGCCAGAAATATTTGATATCATCAAAATTATAATCCTTAAATCTAGGTTTACAATAATCTCCCTCTTTTTTATGATGGTAAATATTTATTAGGAAATTTAACTCAAGTAGATTAATGAAATATAAATTAAAGAAGAATAGTATGAACCAAGAAATACAAATTTTACTAAAAATAAGTAGGTGGTGCAAACACTAAACAACAGTAGTATGAAAAACAACAATACAACAAAATATAATTAACACTCTAACACTAACACTACTCTCCCTTTTGACATCACAAAAAGGAGGAGGAAACAAAAATGAAATACAAAGTTTAAATAGAAAATAGAAATTAGCAGTAATACAAAAACATCACACAAAAAGCATCATAAAAAAAGTCTATAAGTACGGAGGGCCCTTATTAGGTGAAGGAGGTAATGGTGGTGGATGAAATAAATTGGAGATGGAAGAAAAATGCTACCTAAACCAGGACATATCCTGGTCATGCTGTTGTTGTTGGTGTGTCACATATACATCAAATTTAGCAAAATCCATTATATGATGTTGTCCTGTACAACAACGTAAGAGTCAAACATAGCCTCCCACTGGTCAAACCACTCAACCAGCTGATCCAACTGTGAGTGTTGGCAGATAATAATAGGTATAGGACCAGGTGTAGGATCAGATTTTTTCTCAGCTCCCTCAGCCTCCTCGTGCCTCAGATGGAGACGTGTTGTGAAGAAGATGGAAGGAGCTATTAGTGTAGTAGATAGGTTAATAACCTGATTGGGAAGGATATTGAAGATTATATTTTGTTTCTAGGATAAAAGCTATAATGTGTCCTAAGGAAAGGTTGGGTTTTCTTTTGTGCCGTAGATCCCTAATACTGGTCAGGTGCTCAATGTATCAAAAGAGAAGATAAGTGGCATTGAACTCCCTATGGCCCATTATATAAAAGGTGGTGATCAAGAGTAGGGGAGTGATGTGGATACAATCACCATCCTTTGCGGTTACTGAGGTTTTAAAAATATATTGGATTATCCTATCATCCTTGACTAAGGTGCTTGATGCCCCATCATGGTAGGAGACATTTGTGTGCCTACGTAGTTGGTTGGAAGGACCCCAATCATAATCAAGATTTGAAGACAAGATGTGAATCTTATCTCTAATAGTAGAAAGTTGGAGGAGTTTATGGAAATCCTAATAGGTTATCTCTACTAGGCATCTGTGCACATAGGACTATAGGGCATTATAGCTGGAGTTGATCCAACGACTAGTAATGAACTCATATAAAAGTTCAGAGTTGAATGGAAAATCTAGTGTTAGAATGAAGGTAAGGGAGGTGTGAGTGAACAGATTTAGTATCAGGTAAGTTAATGTTAGAGGATTGACAATCCTTGAAGTTATGATCCCAGCAGTTTTGTATTAATGATAGATAGCTTAGTTAGCCACCTCAGTGAAATGAGGGATGATAGTTTCCCTTAAAGAACTATCGGTTGCCATCTTGGATCTTTTCCCACCAGCCATTGACAAGGATTGAGAGTATGAGTGAGAAGGAAAGAAATTAGAGGGTTTGAGGGTGAGAAAAAAGTTTGAATTTGGCTGTTCATAAAGAATCGGCCACATCATCCTGAACAATCGCAGGATCATCCAGGACGATGAGGTGAATTTATGACATTCAAGATGATTGTAAAAAAAGGCATTCTTATTATCTAGGATAATTAAAAATCTTCCATGGTGATTAGACTCATGCAATTATCCCAAGGAGTCATGCTGGACTACCATTGATGAAATTGATTGTTTAGGATGATTAGGTAAATCATCTAGGATGATCGATAATAATGGATTATATAGGCTGAATTTAAAATGTATAATCATTTTTGCCACATAGATCATCCAGGATGAATAGGTGTATCATCCAAGATGATCACAAATAATTGATTAGAATTCGATCAGATTATTCAGGGCGATGTGGATCATCCAGGATAATCTCAGATGATTGAGTCAGATCAACCATCATATGGATGATGAAGGGTGATTTGATGATAAAGTATGGGACGATATGAATATCATCTAGGACGATATGATCAAAAAATTAAAGATTTTTTTAATGGAAGGAGGTGATCAGAAGAGGTCACAAAATATAAAAAGTTAATATAAATCAAATATGAAATAATGAAAAGATGATAAACCTGACAAAAAGAAAAAAAAAAAGCCAAAGTTTTTTTTATTGATCAAAGCAAGAATATGATAAATTTTCCATGTGATTGAATTAAAAATTTGTAAGAAATGAGTAAACATCACTAAAATATAAAAAATGGTAGAAAAACTGATCATGTTTTTCCTAGTTTGGATTCCCTATAAGGTAAAGATCTTTTAAAAGCAAAAATCTAACTTAAAAAGAAAATCAACCAAGAAAAGTGATATATTCAACACTTCATTCTAGAAAATATATCCGATAGAGCAATGAACCAAAGTAATTAGTCAAAATTAAGGGTTTCAAAAATCAAGTGATTGAAGATATCAAGGGACATATGAATTCTTTTAAGATTTAAAAGTTTAAAAAAGAAGGAAGCTTGATTTTTGTAGGCTCATTTTGTGCATGTTGTCAATTATTTGACACACTTTGTGCATCTTTTGATTTTTGATACACTTTCTATATCTTTCATTTTTTTGTGATCATTACGCATCTTTCCACTTTTTCTTTTTAGGCTCATTTTATGCCTCTTGTCATTTTTATGAGCTAGCTCCCTTTTGAAACCTTTAGAGAATCTCATTTGTGAGAATATCTTCCATATAATAGAGAAGAAAATCTTACTCTCTAATATAAGGAAGAATAAACCACAAATCAGAATCATATTCATTTGATAAATGTAATAATATGATCAAGAAAAACTTGAAAGTGATTTAATGACTTTGAACATTATTCATATGAGATAGATTACTGTAGAAAGATAGAAAAGATCTCAATTTCAAAGTCCTATTTTTAATTTGAAATAAGATTTTTGCTTTGAAAAGAAACTTACACCTCTAAGGGAGTTAGAGGAAGGGAAACAATCAATAGTCTTTATTCCTTTAACTGATTGAGGGATGTCAATCATTGATTACAAATTTTTCAAAAATAAAAATAAATCATAAAATATCATTTCAGTAGTGACCAAAAGAAATTTGAAAGGAGAAAAGAAAGTAGAAAACTAAAAACATAAAAAATACCAGCAAATAAACATGAACAAATAATAAAAAAAATAAAGAAAAGGTAAGAAACAAAAGAAAAATTAGAAGACAAAATAAGAAAAAGGATAAAAAAATATAAAGTTAAGTGTTTAGTAATCATCAAGTTCATGTATTTATGTCAATCACACCCAATCTGGTCCTTAAGATAGTGAAAGTGTCAAAGGCCACTAGTTTAGTAAAGGTGTCAGTTAGTTAGTTTTCAGTTGCTACGTTATATAACTTAATGTGTCCTTAGTAATATGGTCCCTAATATAGTGATACCTTATGTCAATGTGTTTGATCCTTGAATGTTAGATATAATTTTTAGAGATGCAGATGTCACTAGTGTTATCACATAGAATTGAAATTGTGCCAAAAGAAAATCCTAAATCAGTGTTTGTTGCTTCAAATAAAAGAATTGGGACACATAACTTCCTAAGGCAATGCACTCAGCTTCAGTAGAGGAAAGAGCCATAGAGTTTTGTTTTCTACTGGACCAGGAGACTAAGGACTATCCTATGAAATGTAAAGTTCCAGAAGTGCTCTTTATATCCACCATATACCCTATAAAATTAAAATTAGAATATCCAATAATTTCAAAAGAAGTGTTGTGCCTAAGATACCATATTCTTAAGTTTTGGGTCCCTAAGAGATATCTAAGGATTCTATTAACTACAGTAAGGTGGAATTAGGATCAGCTTAAAATCTAGTATAGAGACAAATATTAAATATTATATCAGGTCACCTAGCAGTCAAGTAAAGCAATGATATAATTATTCATCTATACTTCTTTGATCAATGTATTTTTCATTTGAATCCTTATCTAACTAAACACTGGAGCTCTTGGGAGTGTTTATTGGCTTCGCTTTATCTATTTCATATTTCTTCAGGATGTCCTTAATGCACATTGATTGATTTAAAAAGGTTCCATCATCTTATATTAAACCCCAAAAAGAAGGATAATTCTCCCATCATACTCATCTCAAATTTCTTACTCATTATTTTAGAAAAATTATCACATAACTTTTTATTAGAATAATCAAAAAGTATATCATTAATATAGATCTGAATATGGAGTAACTCATCTTTTATTTTTCTCAAAAAAAGGGTGGTGTCTATGCTCTCCTTAACAAACTCCCTCTCAAGTAGGAATGTGCTAAGCCTCTCATACCAAGCTCTAGGTGCTTCTTTTAATCCATATAGGGCCTTTTTTATTGATAAACATTATTTGGGAATTAGGAACTCTGAAAACCTAGGGGTTGTTCTACAAATACATTTTATTTTATTATCCCATTCAAAAAGGTACTATTGACATCCATTTGGAAATGCCTAAATCCCTTATAAAAAGTAAAGGCTAGTAATACTCTAATGGCTTCCAATCTAGATATAAGGGAAAAGGTCTCCTCAAAATTAATCCCTTATATTTGGTTATATCCCTTAGCCACCAATCTTATCTTAATCCTAACCACAACACCAAAATCATTCATTTTATTCTTAAAGACCCATTTGGTTCCTTTTACACTTTGATTCTTAGGTTTTTCTACTAGCTCCTAAACATTATTTCTCACAAATTTTTTAAGTTCTTCTTATATAGCTAAGATCTAGAATTCCTTAGAAAAGGCTTGATTGATGTTGGTGGGTTCAGTCATTGAGATAAAGTTAGAGTGATTTACTTCCCTCCTAAGTCCATGCCTAGTTCTAACACCTTCAGAAGGATCACCTAAGATCAATTATTTATGATGACTAGAAGAATATCTCCAATCTTTAGGCAAGGTATGTTGAGGTTCTACCCTTTCCTCCAGAGTTATAGGTTCTACTTCTTAGGTAATCTCACCTACTACATCGGTGTTTTGAGGCTCTACCTTTTTCTCCAGATTTGTAATTTCTACTCTTTGTATAATCTCTCCTACTTCATCTTTTTCCTCAACTCTAGACTTCTTAGGATCACATTCATCAAACACTATATAAGTAGTCTCCTCTACCTCTAATGTCTTCTTGTTAAAAAGTCTAAAAAATTTCTCCACACTTAAATATCCTAATAAAACTCCATCAAATTTTGGGTCAAATTTTCATAAGAAAGATTTCCCATTATTAAGAATGGAAACATAATCACCAAAGCCATAGAGGTGAGAAAGGTTGGGTGTCCTACCCTTAATAATCTCTTAGGGTGTCTTATTCAGTTTGGATCAAACATTCACCCTATTCAACACATAACAAGCTATATTTACTGCTTTAGCCCAAAGGTATTTTGGAATGAATACTTATTAAGGATGGCTCTAGTGGCTTTAACTAAGGTCCAGCTCTTCATTTCAGCTACCACATTTTGCTAAGGGTTCCTAAGAGCTAAGAAGTTATGATTAATCCCTTGATCCTCATAGAAACTTCCAAATCTCACATTTTCAAACTCTCCACCATGGTCACTATGAATGATCAAAATCTCACAACTTATCTTTTTTTGAATCCAAGTGGAGAAGAATTTTAATTCATCAAAATACTCACTTTTATGTGATAGAAATCTAATCCAAGTGAATCTTGAGTAGTCATCAACAATCAGAAATCCATAGATTTTTCCCCCTTAGCTGGAAGTGCTAATGGGTCCAAACAAATCCATATGAAGGAATTTTAAAGGTGTAAAGGTGCTAATGTCCTTAAAGGATTGGAAAGAGGATTATACTTCTTTCCTAGTTGACAAGTATCACACAGGTGATCCTTATTAAACTTAAGCTTGAGGACACCTCTAACTAAGTCCTTTTGGGTTACTCTTCTAAGGATTTTTATGCTGGTCTGACATAATCTCCTATGTCATAGCCAAGACTCATTAGCAGTAGTTTTTAAGCAAAATGAAGTAACATATTTAATGTTATTTAAATCAAGCATGTAAATATTGTTGATCCTTTTTCCCTGCAAAATAATGTTATTATTCATGCCAATAATGCATGTATTTTAAAAAAATTTTATGATAAAGCCCTTATCACAAAGTTGACTGATATTGAGCAAGTTATGTTTCAAGCCACTAATAAGTAAAATATTTTAAATCAAAAGGTTCTTGGAGTTTTTTATTATACATGTACCAGCAATTTCTTGGTGGTGTTGTCTCTAAGAGTGACCTTGCCTCCAACCCTGGCCTCCAATAAAATGAATTGATTAACATCTCCAGTATCACATGATCTCACAAGGTCTTTGGTGAGAGCATACATACAAAATCATTAAACATCTGATTTAGGAACCCAATTCAGTTTGGATCCCTTCTTATGGAAAGAAGAATGCAATACATGTGTGTTATGCTATGAATCATATAATTTGGGTCTCCACATCCAATGTGTCTTATGGTGAACATTGTAAGTATGGGTGATGTGTCGTATCATGCCACATAAAAAACATCTAGTACCAGGAAAAGGGTTTACTAATCTATTCAGGTTATAGTGCCTCATCCTAGGTTTTAAAACTTTTGGATTTAGTTCTAGATTAAAAAATTGTTTAGGTATGGGTGGAATCCTATTTTCCACAAGTACTTTTAATTCAACTTTAAAAAATGAGTTAGCACTTTCTAAAATAGCATTATCAACTTTTAAATAGTGCTCCCTACTCTTATATTCATCAATAAATATTTTGAAATCATTTTTAAGTTCACTGTGGGTTGCTTTTAATGAATCACACTCAATGATTAAGTCAGAATGCTTTTTATTTAACTCATCAAATTCATCAAGTAAAGATATATGATTGCTATCAAATGTAGAATGATCTTTAAGAATAACTTCATGCACTTTTTATAAGTTTAAAAATTTAAATTTCATGCCAGTATGTGATTTCTTATGTTTCATATATGATGAACATATTTTCTCAAAAACTTTAAGTAATTAATTATAGGTTAGTTCACATACCTCTTCTTTGTTAGAATGACTGAGATGTTCATCCACCATCAAACATAAGTTTATAATATCCTCTTCAGCTTCGATCTCAGAGTAGTCAGATGCAAAATCTGTCCAGAAAGCCTTTTGAATCCGCTTCATATCCTTCTTGAACTTGGATTTCTCCTTGCTTTGGTGAGCCTTAACTATAGGACAATCAGCTTTTATATATCATTGCTTCTTGCATTCTAAGTAAATAACAATAGAAGAACCTTTAGAATTCTTATTACTCTTACCTTTGTTCCATTTCTTATGGTGCTTTTGTTTCTTCCTTAGAAAGCTTTTGAATTGCCTAGTGATTAAGACAACATCATCACTTTCAGGCCTGGAGGAATCAGTATCCATATCATTAGCCTTTAGTGCCACAGTTTTCTCCTTCTTTTTCTCACATGCATTAATTTATATTTGATTCACTCCCTGCTCATAGGCAATGAGAAATCCAAGTAAGTTATAAGTAAAGTAAGTATTCAAATTCATGGATTCAATGATAGCAATTATCTTAGCATCAAAGTAAAAGGGTAAACTTCTCAAGATTTTGTTAACTCTCTTATAGTTAGTGAGTTCTCTTCCCAAGGCATACTGGGAGGTGACAATTTGTGTAAAAATACTATACATTTCAAATATCAATTCATTAGGTTTTATACAAAAGAGTTTGTAGTCATGAAGTAAAATATTCAACCTAGATTTCTTAACTTCACTTTAGCATTCATAAGTAATACACAATCTATCCCATATTTCTTTACAAATAGCACAAGTTAAGGCACACATGTAATCTTCATATTTTAGTGCACATAAAAAATAATTTAAATATTTAGCATTAAGTTGTGCTAGATCCCTATCATCAAAATTTCATTCAGTAAATGAAAGTTTAGTTTTGATGCCATTGATTTCATGTGTTGGTGCAGAATATCCATCCTTAACAAGCATCCACATGTGATAATCTATAGATTGTAAAAATGTGGACATGCAAGTTTTCTAGAAATCAAAAGGTATATTATCCAACAATGGTGCTTATGTAATTGAATACCATTATGTAGTATTTCAATTACCAAAGTTAGCCATGGATCGAAATTCAAATATTTTCAAAAACTAGATTTTTTAAATCTTACTCTGATACCACTTGAAAGTTTGCTAGGGTTATTAAGCCTTTATGAACTAGCCCGAGGCTAACCAAGAGGGGGGGGGGGGGGTTAATTGGTAGTTTTAAAAATTCTTAAATAAAAAGCACGATCTTTTTGAAATATTTTAAAATATCAAACCATATGTTTATTCACATGAAAATAATGTGCAAAAATTAAAATGTAAAAATGTAATAAGAAAGAGCATACTAGATTTTATAGTGCTTCGGTCAACTTGACCTATGTGTACTCCTCGGAGCCTCTCCTCTAGATATTACACTAAAACTCAGTAACTCTCCTTTTACTTTCACAGTAAGGCTAAGAAGCCTTTACAAACTCCTTTCCACTGACCTCGGTGAGGTAAAGAAGCTTACCTCCTTTTGCTTCCTCCTGAATTAGGCATAACACCTTGATCGATTGCTAAAAAATACCTCCTTAGAGCCACCAAGGAACCAGAGATGACGACTGGAGAAGATGACTCAGATCCTTTCTTGGAGCAGCCTTTATAAACCCCTTATGAAGTCCCCCTCACAAGATCCTATCTGTCTCTCCCAAGCTCTCCCTCTTATTCTCTTGGCTCTCTCAGATCAGGACAGCAGCAAAAGATATCACCTTGAATAATCAAGAGATCTTTAAAGAAGGGCTTAAAATTTGTCCTAATTTGTAACTTTCCATCACAGATCATTTAGGATGATTAATAGATCATCCTATATAATCAGTGTATTTTCATCCCTTTCGGCCAGGATGATCTGGGAGGGCTGGACATTTAGAAGCCTTATTTATTCTGATCATCCAGGATGATGTGGACATCATCCTGTATGATTAGTTAAAAACTATACATATCATCCAGAATATTATTCTTGTCATTTAGAAGATTTATGTTGGATGATGAAAAAATATAACATATCATCTAAGATAATTCTTGAATTGTCTTATATGATTAGTTCAAAAATAAGGATTATCATCCAACACATCATTCTGGTCGCCTAGGTGATACATCTGGACAATGGAGAATTTTAACTAATTATCCAGCATATTATTTTGGTCATCCAGGTGATCCAGGAGAAGACTAAGGCTTTTTAATATATTATCCAAGATGATCCTACGATCATCCAGGATGATATAATCGATCAATCAAACTTTAATTGCTTTTCTTAATCACTTGACTAATTTAGGCATGATTTTAATGAATCATTGAGGATGATATGGGATCAACCTATATGATTGCCAAAAATAATATCTTACTAAAAAGAGTTTGGTGACTGATTCTTTCTGAGTTTAGCCTATCATCTAGGATGATGTAAATAATTAGGGTTTGGTTGTCTTAACACAACAGCCATAATTAGGGTTTTTATTTTTAACTGATCATTAAAGATGATTTTAAATCATCCTGGATGATATGATAAAAAATATAAAACTCTAAAACATACAGAATTTCTCCCCTTGAGTGTGTGTGTGCAAGGTTACTTAGCATCAAGATCCACATTATTATATTTAACTTTAGAAAAGGTAAAAACACTGGAATTACACTTATAGACTGACTCAGTCCTAATCTACCCAATCTTATGCTGGCTTGATTTGCAATTGACCTTGTGGACCTGAAATTTTAGTAGGCAAGGAAAAAGTAGAGAAATAGAAATGCCAGAAATATTTGATATCATCAAAATTATAATCTTTGAATCCAGGTTTGTAAATTATTCCATATTTATCTTTGTCTCTACTATCAAAATGATTAAATAAAAGCAAAGATGAGAAAGGCCATCGTACTTAACTCTTTGAAAAAATCTTCTATTTAGTCCCTTATTCTAAAAGCCCAGAGAAAGTTTTTGGGTAAAATTAATGTGAACATACACTATAACAAATGAACTTTGACCCCAAGAGGATGATTGTTCATCCATACAAAGGGGTTCTCCAATCATAGCATCAATACGACCAATATTGGAAGGATCCCAATACATCTCAGGAATTTTAGGAAAGCACACTCAAATTGTTAAGATGAACCCCTTCATATCCTCATGAGAGAATGAACATGACCACCGATCAAGGCTATTTATGCTTCCGGCCACAATCCATGGACCACCCCTAAGGATGATATCACGACTGTCCATGGTTACTAATCTATAACTTGTGTGCTTTGATTAGGAGTGATCCTTAATCCAGTCTTGTAAGTAGTTTGAGTTTACCTTTGACTCTCCAAAGGAGAGACTTAACGATTTCCAATGTATACTACACACTTTTAGGGATAACTATCTACCTTCTACAAAGTGATTCTTAAATCCACAACCCCTTGTGAGTCATTTAACCTTTATCGCTTTATTTTATTTATTCACTTTCTTATTTTTCAATTATTAAAACCCCATCAAAAAAATTTCTTATTTGCTTGAAGTTAGAAAATCTTCAAGGGGTGAGTAGGATTGGTTAAGGTCAGACCTAGCCTCATTCTCAAATCTAAACTATAAAGATTGTCAAAGAAAATCCAAGTTTTGATAGACTCACTTGTCATGTCCAAGAGACAATGTTTATAACTCATTGGGAATACTTTCATTTATCTAAGAGTGAATGTCAAATTGGAAATTTTGGAGAAGTCTCAAAAGGGAAAGAGAAGGGATTCTTGAATCAACCCTGAGATTTGATGGGTACACAGCTACACATAATACTATGATCATATAAATGCACATGTATACTTTTTTTATAGATATTTGCTACTTAGCTTCAAACATGAAATGAGGCATCAAGTCACAAACACACACACACACACACACACACACACACACACACACACACACACAGATATATATATATATATATATATATATATATATATAAACCCTTACGTGTGTATTCTTTTTCCAATAGGCCTATATTTATACTTGCATGGATTTTAAATAGAGTTACATAATTTTCAAAAAGTATTAGATACATCCTTTCTTCTTGTAGTAAAATTCCTTCTCTTGGTTAGAGTATAGGTGACTTTATTAAGACTAGATTATCCTTCTTTTTGAAAGCCTTAACTCTCCTACTAGGAGTAGTAGTGTAATTTTCAAACATATCCCTAAGTCGAGAACACAATATCTTAAGTTATTCAACATTTTTCTTACCTTAAATTCAATTGTGAAATAAGATTCGTTATTATTGGCATAACTTGCTCATGTGCTGATTTTCTAGTTTAGGACCAACCAACTTCAAACTAAAGGGTTTGTTCATTAGATTTTATGTATGAATTTCATGTAAGTTTTTTTTTTTTTTTTTCTTTTTTTCTTTTTGCAAGATTTTACGATTGTGATGATTTTTTATGGTGACTTACAAATGATAAGGAAGAAGAAATTTTTTTTTCTCAAAGAGGAATAAGTTCACCTAAGTTTCAAGTTTTAATTTGCTGGGTAGTTAAACTTTATCTAGGGAAATTTTTATTATGTTGAGTTTTCACTCAATGAGATTCATTGAGTATAAAGTGGCAAGTTACTTGAGAATCTACTGAATTCTAAATTTGAGTTTAAAATTAATGGTGAGGCATCGACTCTAGATATTCATGAGTCCTATTCCTTACTACTATGCTTCACATGGTGTTTGTCTTTTGGTTAATGACATCAATCTACACTCGCTACACCTGAAAGGATGTTGAATTTGAATTTACCAATGCAAAAAACCTTGACCACACTCACAAGACTTGTTAAGGTATTTTAGTGCAAGGAAAAAAGAGATAGGAGAGTGAGAAGAAAAATAATTAACATTTTTATTACATTTTTATTTTTTCTTTGTGAGCTACAATTTGTTTGAATCTAAAATATATCTATTAGTCCTAAATTTATAAGGTTAGGAGGGTTTTAGATGAGGCTAAAACTAAGAAAAAAATAAAGTAATATATGATTTAATTTCTATAGCCTCATTTAAATGACATTTGTGGCTACATATAGACATCCAACACTAGCGTAGGCCTGGATACCTTCAATAAATACCTCATGGGAGTACCTTCAATGACATCTCAAATGAGAGCCTTTGCAAGTTCCTTCACTGAGTAAGTCTAATGGTTGAGGCACTAGTCCAATTGGTTAAGATGTTACTATTAGGTTGATGGATCCTCCTACCTACTTTATATGCTCCATAATATATGGAAATGGATAAATATGCCCAATTTTTTATTTTAAGTAAAAATACCCCCATTTTCTAAAAATAAGAGTTCAAACACTCATTGAAAAAATACCATTTGATTATAGGAGCTCCTTGACCCTCCCTCTTCTTAACACTTTTCCTTATCTAGCAATCACATAGAGTGTGTGTTCAAGCTCTGACAAAGATTCATGATGTTACACCCTCCACTCATCATCTATTTAAGCTTAAAGAAGTTACACATTTTGTTATATATTATAATATATTATTTGCACTATAAATACTAAACCAAAAATTATGTTAGACATCAAAATACTGATTGTGAACTTGTTGGTATTATCTTTGAACCACCTTTAAACTATAATCAAATCATGATATAATTATATTCAAACTATAATCAAACCATCCTAGAATGATGATCATACCAACTCAAAATTATGATCAAATTTGACAGTCTCAATCGCAAAAAAGAAGGTGGGTGAATTTATATATTTCTAAAACTTTTATTAATATTACCTAGAAGTCTTTTAAGCTTCTAGAGAGCAGAAACTAAATTAATTTCTTTATTTTAAAAAATAGTTCTATCACATTTAGAATAAAAGAAATATTTTCTTGTAGAAATGGAAATAATAAATATAAATATATTATTCTTTTCAAATGGTTATTAATGATGCAACCAAAACTAAGCTGGTAAGGAAATTTTAGCAAACAAAAAATAAAGAAATAAAAACTAGAGACAAAAAACACAAATAAGATTTCTATAGTGGTTCAATTAACTTGACCTATGATAAATCCCTCGAGTCCTCTCCCTAGTAATTTCACTAACACACTCCTTCTGCTCCGAACAAAGTAGATAAGCCCTTCCCCTTCACAGGGAAATGCACGACACCGTTTCAACACTTCCCTCCCAAAAAGCTCCCTTCTTTTACACCTTATATATATATATATATATATATATCATATAGTGTGATATACATAAAATACAATATATTATAGTACATTTGGACTAAAACTCTAAAAAAACTCTCTGTTTAATCATCTTATCTGAGGTAAATCATGTAATACAATCATTTCAAGTTTCTTAAGAGGTTTGGATCATCATGTTCAAATGAGATTCTTTCGAACAAGCACTCTTTTTGATCGGACTGTACGATTAGGATTGTACAATAAAAAACCATCTCTAATTTAACTCTATCATTTTAGATTTTAAAAAAAAAAGATAAACATTAATATGGAAAATAAATATTTATATTGTATGAACTAGTTCATTCAATGTAATTCATTCAACTTTAAATTTACCTATTTTTGGAAATATAAAAAGTTGTTGGTATTAATTTGAAATAAGAAATAGTACGATATGAAATGGATGTACAATATGTCAAGCTATGTAAATATTGAATTTTAAAATTTTATTTATTAAATTCATTAGATAATAAAAAATTAAGAAATTTCCATGCAAATCGTACAGTATAGATGGTATCGTATAATATGATTAATTAGAGAATCGTGTATTTTAGTCAACTTTTAAGATATTTATTTTTTATTTTCATTCATGTGAGTTCTTGGTTATGCAACCCACTATATATGAAATCTAAAAAAAAATAAGAAAACAAAATTTCAAGCTAACACACACATTACTTCTTAATTTCTTATTTTTATGGTCTTCTTATGTTCAATACATTAGCTTCCTTATGTACTCATCCTAATATTGTCTCCAATGTGCTAAGTATCGATATCGTTCCTTTTTCTGCAATCTTATTAGAAAAGCAATATACTGCACACATAACTAGATTTTTTAATAGTATAATTAATAATATTTGTTATCATCAAAACCCAAGTGTACACCAATCTCATGGGTCTAACAATCTCCCCATTCTTTATGATGGAAAATATTTTTGGCTAAAATTATATTTAAAAAAAGATTATATTAATTATTTAAGTGACTTTAAAAATTTAATATGTCATTTTCTCCCTCATAGTTTATGCCTAGCTAAAATGTAATATGAAAGAATATATCTATTAAATATGTTATAATTTGGGAACCAAAGCTTTTGTTTTGAAGATTACAAATATTATTTAATGCTTACTTAGTTTTCTTTTACTTTATATACAACATATTTTCTATGTGCATCACTACCATTTCAGGTTCAACATACACCAAGCATCATCATAGAATTAGAACTCAAGAATGGGTTGTATAGGTTCAACCTTATTTAATAGAGTCTGTAATTTTCATTTAACATGAGTCAATATATGTAAAAATGACTATACTGATTTTAAAAATGTGCACACACACATAAAGGTGAGTGAAATTAAAAATTCTAATTTTTTGAAAAATCTTACTAGATGATCTCGAATGTACTCTATGATCTGTGCAATCAGAAATTAATTAAATTTTTAATTAAGTTAAATAAAATTTGATATTAAAATTGAACTAATTATACTGTTCAGCCACTGCATCTCCCAAGATGAACTGTTATATTTATGAATCTCCTCCGTAATTTAAAATTGGGTGATATTTTAAAATTTGAAAATTTGGTCTATTCATACTATACGAAATAAATTATATTGAGCATGATTTAACCCTTGATTAATAAACAATATCTTAATTAATTAACATATTTGAATGTACTATATAAACTTGAATGTATACGATGATCAAAAGAGAAGATAGTTGGCCATCCCATAGTTCATCATGCAAGTACTGTGATTTGATTGAGCTAATCAAATTGTACTACTATTCATTTATACTATACAATCACTTAAGGAGTTAAACTGATGGTATTGTACTACTATTCATCATATAGTACTAACAAGATAAAATTAAACTAACCATACTGAATGGTCCATTTAATGTACTGTATAAATAAAGATGTCTTAGTTAAATTATTAGGGTTTTTAGAATCCCACTATTTAAGCTTTATTAATAGACTTTGTAGATATTTTTAGTGTCTAGAGCGTTAAGTCTTTTTTTAAGAGAATATTGAAGAGAAGGGTTTGAGTAAGGGAGAGGAAGGGAAAAGTTATGAGAGAGGGAGAATATCCTCATGGGTTTCAAGGGAGTGTGAGAGGGGATTCCACATAGTTGCTCTGGTATACTTGCACCTGAGTTCCTCCATGTTTTGTTATTCATCTTAAGGGAAGCTTTGGAAATAACAATTTGGTGTCAATGGGCCACCAACTTCTTTATTTCATCAGAATGGTAAAAGTTATTTGGGCTACTCTACATCACCAAGAGGGTTAAAGTGATTCTGGATACCCTATCACATTGAGGAGGTTAAATTGATTCAGAATACTCTACCTCACCAAGAGAGTGAAAGTGATTCTAGCTACTCTATAGCACTAAGGAGATGAAAATGATTGGGTTACTCTGCCTCACCAAGAGGGTGAAAGTGATTCTAGCTACTCTGCCACACTAAGGAGGTGAAAGAGATTTTGTTACCCCATTGAACCAGTTAATGAAAGAGATTCAGCTACTACACTGCATTTAGTTTATGTAAGTAATTTTGTAAGAGCTTATCCACCTATTCATGAGGGTCAAAAGAGAGTGATTAACGGTTTAGTTTAATGCCCAAAGAGTAGGACTTTGGGGAGTGTACGTACGTCAAGTTGATCAAACTACTATTAAATCTAGTTTGTGTTCTTTTACTTTTGTATTTACTTTCTATAGTTTACTTTCTTTTATATTTAATCTTTTTATAATATGGTTGAGTTTGATAATCACTATAATTGATTGAATTAATGATTGTTTCAAAAGAATAAAAAATTATAAAAATGAAAAGAAAAAAAATTGTCATTTATTTTTCTACAAAATCAAAAAGAAAAATTAGTGTTTATTTTTATTTTTTCTTCTACTTTAAGATTTTTAGTTTGGTTATTAAATTTAAAATTTTCAAAAGTTTTTGAAAAGAATTTTGAAATACCAATTCACCCCCCCCCCCCCCTCCTCTGTTGGTGTGTCATTCCATAGTTTAATTGGTCTCACAACCAACTAATGAACTTTCAAAATAAACAGATTTTTTATTTAACTAAAAAAATACAATAGAGAAACTACTCAACCAAACACATACTTCTCACCCTTTTTACATCACCAAAAGGAGGATCAACTAAGAAAACAAAAAATAAATTACACAAAAAATTATAGTAAGCAAACAAAAATAATAATGCACAATACTTAGAAATCTAAAGGGCCTTGATCCACTATTGGTGGTGGTGGCCAAAAATTTCTATGGAGGAGGGAGAATAGCTCTTAAAAACAAGTTTGGTCCTCCTTGTGCTGGCAATGAATATCTTTCCATTATAAGTTTGTGCACTAAATGTTTTTATTTGTTTCACTACACTAAAATGTGATTCCTTAGGGTCATCTTGTAACCTAACATATAAGCTTGCACTAAATATGGATTTAGTGTTGCTAATAATCAGATATAATAATGATCCTATCATCTTCCCCTACTTCTTTTGGTTAACGGGCTTTCCACTTCACTCCTTATCATACTAAGTAGTAGAGCTAATGGGTGTAGTTGTACTCTTACAACCTACTATACCAAAATTTTTAATGAGTTCTATGATATATTTAGTATAACTAAGGCAGTTTACATCTTTTATTTATTTAACATTGAACCCTAAGACATATGTCAGCTCTTCATCATACTAATTTAAAATTTAGTATTATTATTGATGAAAATTCTTCACAAAAATCATCATTCATTGGTCCAAAAATAATATCATATACATAAATCTAGAAAATATCCATTCATATTTTCTTGATGAACATATCCGTGCCTATAAATGACTTTTCTAGTAGGAATGTACTAAGACTATCGTACCATGCTCTAGGTGCTTATTTTAATCCCTATAGTGCCTTTTTAAGTTTATAGACATGGTTTGCAAGATACACTCTAAAACCCAAGTGGTTGCTCAACATAAACATCTTCTTTTATTATTTCCTTAAAAAATGCATTTTTTACATCTATCTAGTATAATATGAAGTCTCTAAAGCATATAAAGGCTAATAGTACCTTAACAATCTCAAATATAGCCACTAGTGTAATGGTTTCTTTAATGTTTGTACCCTTTATTTGATTATATCCTTTAGCAATGATTCTTACTTTATTTCTTACCATTGATTTATAGCCATTTCATTTATTCTTAAATACAAATTTAGTTGCTATCACGCTTTGATCAGAAGGCCTAAACACTAGTTCATATACATTAATTCTAGTAAATAAATTTAGTTCCTCCAGCATAGCCACAATGCAATAATCATCTTTTAATTCTTCACTAACACAAGTAAGTTCTAGCATATAAACAAATGTTGTGGGGATAATGTCCTTCCTAGTAACATATAGGGACTTATTTAGAATAATTATAATATTTACCCTATTCAACTCATAACATATTGTATTTAATATATCAGCCAAGAAGTACCTAGGTAATCCATATTCATTCAGTATTGACTTAGCAACCTCAACTAAGATTCTTTTTTTTTCTTTGAGCTATTTTATTTTTTTTTGGGAGAGGGGGGGGGCTGTTGGTTGGGAATGCCTCGATGCCAAGAAATTATGTTTATACCCAATCCTTAACAGTGAATCAAAATTCTCATTCTCAAACTTGACATAGTGATCTCTATGAATGGTGGAGATGATGTGTCTTATTTTTTCTAAATCCATATAGAAAGTATCCTAAATTCCTTTAAAGACTAACTTTTATACTCAAGAAATTTAACTCATGTAAATCTTGTGTGATCATCTACATTCACAACCCCATAAAATTTACCTCCTAAACTCATGGTTCAAATGACCCCAAACATATGTAGTATCTCTAGTGGCTATTTGTGATAGCTTTTTTGATTGGGTGAAAAAAAAAATTTACTTCTTTTCCTACTTGGCATGCATCTCACAAGTGTTCTTTTATGAAATCTAACTTAGGGACTCCTCTAACCAGTTCTAATTGTGTGATTTTCCTAAGTGATCTCATATTGGCGTGACATAGTCTCCTATGTCATAATGATGGCTCATCTTTAGTGGCTCTTAAGCAACACACTTCTCTCATTTTATTAATACTACATGGATTAATCATATAAATGTTATTAATCCATAATCATGCTAACATAGATTATTATTCAACATTAACAAACATTTTCCAGAATAAAATTTACTCTCAAATTACTTTTTTCACAACTAACAAATGCTCAATAAATTAATCTTAAGTCCTACTAGCAAAAATTTATCAATTGTGAAACCAGTTTGTTTTCATATACTGCCTATACCAATAACTTTTTTGGTGGTATTATCTCCAAGTGTATATCTTCCTCTTCTAATGGACTTTAGTGTGATAAATGTTTTTATGTCTTAAGCATCGATTATCGAGATAAAACACACCTTCACCGAACCTTTTTTGAAGCATACCTATAAAACATACTAAAATTTGAATTTTGGAAACAAAATAATCTAGGTTCTTAGAGCATTGGATAGAGGCCTTAGTCCTGTAGACATTCTATGTATTAAGGTGGACTCTACATGGGAAAATTTGTATTGTGTCCTGCCATGCCGCAAGTGAAACACATAATTCCTGAAAATGAATGAGCTACTATATATGATGAAGGAATATTCCTCTTATAATAGATAGATAAGTATGGTGCCCTAAAGGATTTCTATGTTCATGTGTATCCTAGATGGAATATGTTTGAGTTTGGCAGTATATTTTATTAAATATTTACTTATATATGTAACTAATCCTAGTTTCACATGTGCTTGATGCTCACTATCTTGCTAGTTGAATACTTCTTATAATAATTTGTATGCAATATCTAGCTCAGTATGCATGCTTGTTTTCTCCTTTAAATCATTTTTAAAGTTTCAAACTCTTTTACTAGATTAGAATGCACATCTATTAATGTAGAATCACAAAAAGTTCTAACAAAATTTTAATAATCTTCTTGTAATGCAATGTGCTCCTTGTTATGATAGTTGCTATTTGCAGGCTTTACATTAAACGATTCACCGAAGGAGAGTCACTATTGGTATTAGTGCAATACTCAGAAGGTGCCTTTGGGGAGTGGATGTAGGTCTGGTTTAGACCGAACCACTATAAATCAGGTGTCATTTACTTTAATGTTTTTACTTTTCCGCATTTTATTTTTAACTTTAAAAACTCTATGGTTGAAAAAAGCTTTCTACAAGAACTTAAAAGAAAATTTTCATTTCGGTTTAACTCATTCTAAAAGAGGGATTAAAATTTTTAAACTACCAATTCATCCCCCCCCCCCCTCTTGGTAGCCTTGGGACATTAACTTAGGTTTAACAACCTATTTACTAGACTCAACACTCCTTTCTAAAAGGTGTAATTTTTCTTTTAATTTACTATATTTATTATGCAAAATACTCAGTAACTAATATTATTTCATCAAAGGTCAGCTCATATACTTAACCTTCCGAAACGTTGTATATAATACTCAAAAAATTCTGAGAGGTTTCATCAATTTTTTTGAAATCAAACATCAATTTTTTATTTCTCCTAAGCTTCAATTTTTGAAGAATTTGAATCTGATTTAGCTCAAAAAACTCTTAGAGGTTTCATTTTAATTTTCTTCTTCAATTTTTTCTGACTCCCCAATTTTATCCTTAGGAAGTTTGCTTTTTAGGTTTGGGTAATTCCATTTCATGTGCCAAGGTTTCCTGCATTCAAAATAAATTATGCCATGGAAGGTTAATTTATTTTCTTATTTTTACCTTCCCACTTGTCATCATGATTCTTCTACTTGCTTCTCAATAATAATTTTAATTTCCTCATAAAGGAAGAAATATCATCTATCTCACCATCTTCTGAGTTAGTGGTATTGGAATTGTCATCTTTTAAGGCAAACACTTTTTATTTCTTCATTTCCTCAAAATCTTCATTTCTTTGACTAATTTCTTACTCATAAGTAATAAGTAAGCCAAGCAGGTTATCAATAGAATAAGAAATTAAATCCTCTAATTTAGAAACTATGATCACCTTGGTAACCCAAGGTTATAATTAGTTCATATATTTGTACTAATCATCCAATACGATATTGCAGATCATCCTATATGAATATTTTAATAATTATGGTTTTTCATCTTGGTCGATACAGAATAATAAATGAACGTCCCATATAAGAATCGAGTCATACAATATTATCATCACCAATCATCATGTATAATATGATTAAAAAAATTAACCATAATTACTCCCATAATCACAAGATCAATTTAGGCTTGATTATCATATATTATAGAGTATGATGCATATCGTACGGTATAATTAGACACAATTTTGAATATTAAAATATTACCTAATTTGTGATTGGCAGCTAAGTTTTTTAATTTCACAGATCATCCTGTATGATGTGTATCGTATATTACGATCAATTCAAATTACACTAAATAGCAAAATTATTCATTTTGATGAGCTGATTCTATAGTACAATAAAAATTATATGGTATGATTAATTCAGATATTTGAACTTCTAATTTTTACCCAATCTTACTCCCTTGTGTGTGTGTGTGTGTATGGTCACCAAGCTAGTAAACACCCATACATGACTTGACTCAAGAAATAAAAAATACATCAAGGAATATTGAAAACTTTTTAATGTATAACCTATTCTGCCCAATCTTGAGCCTTGAATATTCGTTGGATGGTGCATGGTGTTCCTGAAATATTAGTACACACATAAACAAATATAGAATACAAATATTATGAGACATAAATATATGAGCCAAAATTTTTGTTATCATAAAAAATATAAACTCGTGAGCTTGAGTTGCAACATTATGCACCCTAGCCAAAATGATATATCAAGGCAAGCATGATTGAAGACTATAAATATACTTTTGTATTGGGATGCAATAAAATTTTGTTTGGTTTTTTTATTTTTTATCATGTTTTGTTTTTTTTTTTATGATATAGGACAGTGATATATAATTTGTAAATATTATTAATTCTTGATTTTGACTAATTTATGACATAATTTCTGAGGAAAAAAATATTGAGCTAAAAATTAAACTAGCACCATAATACTGGGCTTTAAAGCATTGTAAGTCTACTTCTTAGGCGTTAAAACATTCAAAATTTGTACTGAAGCATTCAAAATTAGCACTATAGCATTAGACTCTTAGGAAAAATCAATTGATTGTAACATCGTAGTGCGCACCACAATGTTGTAACAATATTCATGGTGTTAAGTTTAAATTATTATTAGTTCAGTTAAAGCAATGTGGTGGTTGTCTTTGGTAGTGTCGTGGCGCTCGTGCATTTAAAATACTATAGTAGTTGCCCAAAAAGTTGATGTTTTGATTTCCCATATGAGAACCGTAGTGTCGGGTGTCCTTTTTAACCATAGTCATTGTCATTTGAATTGCTTTTCACTTTTTTTCAAGTGCTCCAACTTCAAAATCTTTAGCACCGCAGTGATAAGTTTGGTTATATATAAGAACCCTTAATTTTTAGCTCTTTTAATGTATTTTCACTCTTCTTAAATCCTTAAACTATGTATTTTTAATCTTTACTTATGTATAATGGCCCCTAAGATGTTTGGTAAGAAGAGAATTTTGCTCTTCTTATGATACGAGCAAATTCATATCTACTAAGGTTGAGAAAATATTTGCCAAGTTGTTGGTGAACAAGCAGTTAATTCTAGAGAGAGGTTTTCATAACCCAAGTATTCCAGCCATGAAAACTATTATAATTGGAGTTGGGAGAATTTCTATGAGGAACCTTATACTTCTATTGTAAATGTGGTAAGAGAATTCTTTGCTAATAGGAAAGAAGCTATTGAAAATTAATGTTATATGAGGGGTAAGTAGGTACCTTTTGAATCTATTTCTATCAATAACATCTACAAGCTTTAAAATTTTAAATTTGATGAGTATACCACTTTTGTGGACCCCCATTGATCGTGATGAAATCTTGAGAGTATTGTGTGAATCCAATAGTGGAGCACGTTGAAAAAGAGAAAAAATAGAATCATCAATTTTCTTGCATCCTATCCTACTTAAACTTCTAAAGGTTGGCATTATTTGATTTCTTCTTACCTTTTTCTAAGTAAAAATATTAGTGAAGTAACATGGGATCGGGCTCTACTTAACTATGCTATTCAAGTGGGTTACACAATTGATGTAGGGAAACTCATTTGTTCTTCTTTGATTCATATCATTAGGGGCACTTTTTTTGTGGGTTTGGGCCACCCATCTCTGATTTATGCCTTGTGTATTAAATTTGGTATAAGGGGGACCAAACCAAGGAACAACTTTCTCCTATTTTTATAATTACAAAAAGAAAATTTTGAGTTTTAAGGTAGGAGGAGTTGATGATGAGGGAGGTCCTAGTGAACCCATATCATCCAGCAGGCTGAGTTGTAGCAATGGAAATAGAAGCTCTAGGACTCCTAAGTCATTAGGAGAGCAAGTGGCAGATTTGGAAAATGAGGTGGAGGGGATGCTTGAATTTTTTGATAATTCTAAGGAGTGCAAAAATGAGATGAAAATGATGGTTTCTCATTACATGGACCATCATAAGAAGTGCTAGCATTATACTTCTAATTTTAAAAATGCATTGGTTGGTATGTTCAGGATTAGTCCATTTGAAGAGCACCTTGATCAGTTGCATTTCCCTCCTATGCTCACTTATGATCCTATTTTTTTGCACCCACTGACTAGAGAAGGTGACGGTGACAAGGAGGAGGAGGATCGTGTATCTGAGAGTTATGGTTAATCATTCTTTTCTTTTCTTTAGATGTTCTTGGTAGGCTTTTGAGAGAGAGAGAGAGAGAGAGAGAGAGAGAGAGAGAGAGAGAGAGAGAGAGAGAGAGAGAGAGAGAGATAGATAGAGAGAGAGAGAGAGAGAGAGTAATGGTTATTACAACTTTTATTTATAACATATTTTCCTATTTATTTCTTTTTCAATTTTTGCTTGGGGGATCCAAATGTTGTTGTATTAATGTTATCTTTGTGATGGATTATGTTGGCCATGACAGCCATGATGGATGTTGATCACTGAGTGGTGCCATATAAAATAGTTATCTTTCTTTATTATTTTTAGTAGACTTTATTTATAACCTTGAGCTTTATATCAATCATTAAAAGTCATGTTTTATCTCATATTAGCTTTTATTTATTTTAGTGCATTGTGTTGTTATGCTATTTATGTTAATTAAAATTCCTTAAAGATTAAAATTATTGTACACTATCCTTTACAAATACATACAATTTGATTATTTATTTAGCCAAAATAAAAGTGATAATAAAATATTATGTAAAATTAGGATAATAATTATGGGTGTTAAAAATGGGATTCATGTCGAACCAAGAGTTGACCCGAGTCCAATTCAGTTGATCTGAACTCCCAATATTTTAGACCCAGACTAGATCGATCAGCTTTTCGAGTTAACCCAACCCTGCCAACTAACTAGATTTTATAAATAGTTCTAGCACAAATGCAAGTTGTGCAAGTAACGTGATTGTAAGGCAAAGCAGCCTTATAGGACCATGTGAGCGCATGGGTGAAAGTTAACGAGCGTGCGAGTTTAACTATATAGGGTAAGTGTCAGTGTGAGGCAGAGCGGGAAGACTATGTGTGTAAGTAAGGGCAGAGGGTAGCTAGGTGGCCATGGGACTACATGAGTGCTTGGGTGCAAACCATGGGGTGAGGGTGGAGGACTACTAGTCTAGTGGGACTGTGCATAGTCTTGTGTGTGAGTGTGGGCAGGGCAACAAAAATGGAGAGGTAAGATAGACTTGAGTCAAATCTAGATCAAATTTGGGCTATTGGGTTAACCCTGACCATGCTTAATTTTTTAAATGGGTCAATAATTAAAAATTGAACCCGACTCATTTGGTAAATGTGTCAACCCATACCATGATTTTTTTGGTCAGGTAAATAATTGACACTCCTAATAATAATAAAACCCCGGAGAATAGTTCGCATGAATAGCACATAATAATTCAAAATTTGAACTGCTTAATAATTAACTAATATATATCACTTATGTTATTTTCTTGAATAAAATTTAGAAACTATATACTAATGCATTGGCCAAAAAATTGAAAAATAAATAATTAATTTTAAGGAAAAGATGCAGGTAGCTTAATTTGGAAGATCATAGCGCACTTGAAAATGAAATTAGTAATCTTATTAAGTAATTATATTAAATTAATTAGGGTTGTAGGAGGATTAAAGCAAAAATGATATTCAATATCATTAAATATTTAATCCATAAGTATAAATAAAGAAAATTATGAAAATTAAAAAAAATGAAAAAGGGAAAGATGAGCACATTAAAAAATTATTCCCAATTGAAGCTTAATTGCAAATACAAGTATAACTAGGGGTTTCAAAATGGGTATTCGAGCTAAACCATGAACTGACGGTGTTCAACAAGTTTAACCCAAACCCTACTTGATTAGGCAAACATGTCAGGAAAATAGACCCAAACACAACCTATAGGGTTGTCAAGTTGACCTAATGTGACTCGCTAACCCGAGTTATGAGCAGGCAATAGGCTAGCAAAGCAAGGGTGAGGACCGTATAATCCATGGGGCTAGCACGGGTATGTTATACTAGCGGGTCAGGCAAGGTTGACACACTAGCTTGAGATGAACTATTTGAGTGGATGGTTTGAGCACCGGTGCTAAGTCAAAGCTTAGGTGTGGGAATTCTGGATGGAACTTAAGAGTGTGAGCTATATAAGATGCAGGTTCTATAAGCCTACCACATGGGCAATAGTGTAGTGCATTATGAACAAATATGTAGGAAGTGAAGTGGGAATGGAAGTGAAGTTGTGTGAGTGGAGAAAGTGGGTTTCCATCCAGATATATTGAGTCAATTTTGGGTTATGAAGTTGACCTAGACCAGACCCAATTTTTTAAATGGGTCTAAAAATGAAACAAACCCAACTCATTTATTGAACATGATGACTTGAAATCAAATTTTCTTGGTCTATTTTGGGTCTAGTTATTTGGTCAGGTCAATACTTGGCACCCCTAAGCACAACCAATCTCTAAGTTATATTATTCATATTTAAATTCAGAAGTCAATTTTACACCGACATATATAATTGATAGATTCAAATCAAGTAATAACAACAGTAATTAACTGGAATAATTTTTATGACTTTTTAAATTTTATTTATAACTTTATTCATTCTATATACTTCTATACCATGTCGCATTCCCTTAAATTTTAGTAATATTAAATTATAATTTTTTTTTTACTTTGGCTAGTTTTTATTATAACTTTATTCATTCTACAACCAATCTCTTAAATTGTGCATTTGAAGTAAGAAGTAGTAGTTTAGTTGTAATTTTGCATAACACTTTCTCGTGGATTTGATACTCTACTCTATTAATTTATTACTTGATTCAGCAAGCATGCTTGTGTATTTTAGTAGACTTTTTAATTCAACATCAAAGAAAACCTAAGCATATTTTAAACTTAGTAAGTCTCATCTTAGTCCATATAGATAACAACACAATCAGTTTATAAGAAATTTAGTAAAATACTATTAATCAATAATATGTTTTAGATAGTGAAATAAGCCTTAATTACCTATCATTTATATTTATATTGATGGTTCTATCGCATGCTTATATTAATCATTATGTTATGTTTAATTATCTATCAATATGCCATGTTGGTATGTTATATCATTATATATATTAGTATATCTACATATATATATCAATGATCATATCATTTATTATACTTGTTGCAACCTAGTAGCCCAAGTTTATGTTTTGATGATAACAAATATTATTGGATTTTATTTAATTTCTCCTATATTTTTTTACTACATATATTTTTTGTGTGTATTAATATTTCATGTTCAACAAGCATCAAGCACCATTAGAGATTCAAAACTTAAAACTTTATAATATAGGTTTGATTTATGCAAGAGTCTATACTTTTTTAATTTCTTTAGCCAATCAATATAAATGTGTGAGTTAGATCAACAATTGTTCTCACACACATTAGGGGAGTGAAACTTAAGGTTTTAATTTTTTTTGAAGATCATACTAGATGACATGGATTGTATTGTATGATCAACACAATAAAAAATTAATTAAAATATTAAATTAATAAAATTAAAATTAAAATAAAAAATGAAATAATCATACTGTATGATTTATATTATATAAGATGATCAGCTTATAATTAGAAATTCCCACCTCCATAAAATATTAGTCAATGTTTTAAAATATAAATTTTGGTTTTAGTATCTAGTATAATCTTAATTGTATTGTACAATGTCATTAAAATCCTACCTAATTTAAACCATTTAATTAAATAATCAAATATGAAGTAATACCATTGATATCACATAATATGATAGATCATACTAGATAATTGATCGAAATAATTTTTGATCATCTAGGAATTCATCCCAGACAAACTGTGATTTGATTAAACTAATCATAATGTACAACCATAAGATCATATTAAATGATTAGTGAAATTTTTTGAACTAATCATATAAAGCAACATTCATCGTATAGTACTGAAAGAAATAATTAAATTAATCATGTTGTATGATCTTGAGATAGTATTGTATAAATAGTGATAGTTAAATTGAAAATTAGTTTTTTATTAAAACCTTTCATTTATTCATCTCTTATTTTGTGAGAGTCATTTTTGTAGTCAATGGCATAATTTTTCAATAAGCTAGGGTTTGAAGATAGACTTTCAGAAGGAAGAGAGAGAGAGGTGTAGTTGAGAGCAAGGGAGAAAAGTTTTGTGAGTTCAAGAGAGTGTGAAAGGGTGTTTATCACACAGTTGCTCTAATCAACATTCACCTAGTTCCACTTTATATTAAAAATTTCTTGAGGTAAATCTTGATAAGAAGTTCTTGGAGTCAAAAGGCCACCGACAACTCCACCGAGCTGAAAAAGGAGAAGGGGATTCAACTACTCCATTGAACCGAAAAAAGGTGAAAGGGATTCGGCTACTCCACCACTTTGGGGAAGGTGAAAGGGATTTGGCTATTCCACCACTTCAAGGAAGGTGAAAGTGATTTAGTTCTCATCCGCACTGTCGGTGGAAGTAATTCTTATAAAAATTTTTCCACCTTACTGTAAGGACAAAAGGAGAGACACTTAAAGATTTAGTTCAATACCCTTAGAGGAGAACACTAGAAAGTGGACATTGGTTAAGGTTGGCTGAACCACTACAAAATTATCCTATGTTCGTTCTTATTTCGTTTAGCATGTTCTTTCCAAAAAATTTTTTTTTTTTGCATATTTTGTATCTTGCAAATCTAAGTTGGAAGTTAATATCATTATGACACAAAATTTTGATATTTATTTTGAATTAACTTTTATAAAAAAATAAAAAGAAATAATTTGTTTTAAAGAAGAAAAAGATTTTTTATTCAATTTTTTATAAAATTAAAAGAAAACTTTAGTATTTAATTTTTCCTATTATTAGCTTTCACATTACAAAATCTACATTTAAATTCTTTAGTGTTGAATTTGATTTAAATTCTCAAAAAGGAATTTTAATTTGAAAAGAATTTTAAAATACCAATTCACTCTCCCTCCCCTCTTGGTGCACCGTTGTAGGTGTGTCATTATAGTTCAAGTGGTTTAATAGCCCTAATTTAAACTTTCAATACCATGTTGTATCAGTATCAATGTAAATTAATTCTATCTATCAATAAATTTATATGTTATTATGTAAATTAAATCATTGATGCAATTATGAATATTAAGATAGGATATTAAACTTTACTAAGATATTTTCAACATCATTAACCCAAACTATTGACCACTTGATAATCAATCTTTAATTGAACCTCAACTATTATCCAGTTGGCCATCAATCTTTACCTTATCATAATTGTTTATAAATTTTTAGTCAATTCATAGGTGGGTTTTAATAAATCATTAAGAGTTGTCACCCTCTGTTGATCAACATAATTTGGTCAATTGGTAATAAGTTACAAAACCAGGATTATGCCATAAACGTTTATTTAAGGAAAGCCTATCACCCACCCTCCTATATAAGGTATTAATATTTTAAGAGCCAACCCATATTAATTTTACCATTCACATCTATCTTTTCTCTCTTACCTGTAAATGTCACATTTATCTTATATCACTCATATCATTTTTTCTATGCAATGTAAATCAATATCATGTATGTAATGCACTAATATATGAAAAATGAGAAATCTATATACTATGCATTAGCTTCAGAAATCATAACTATCACTCTAACTGGTGAGATTTAATAATATTATAGTCAAAATGCTCATAAAATATATATCTATTATATATTAAAAGTTATATGATGAAAAATGGATATATATATATATATCAATTTGGGGGAGATAAATCTATAGAAATAAAAACCATCAAAATAGAATTTAGAGTATAGTCAATTACCACAAGAAAAATAACTTCTGTAATAAGAGCTACTGACAAAAAAGCTTTGAAGAACTTCCTATCCCTTCTCTCTCTCTCTCTCTCTCTCTATCTATCTATCTATCTCTCTCTCTCTCTCTCTCTCTCTCTCTCTCTCTCTATTCCTCCCTCTCTCTTCTTTACTTCTCTTTTTTTTTTCATTCCTGGCAAAGTAAAATGAGGTTATGGGATGGATGGTGTTGTGGTAGGGATATTTAAAAGTAAATATTAAAAAACAATTTAGTGCATAGAACCATGGAGAACAAGGTACAGTAAGGCTATGTTGCATCACGAACCTAGAGTTTTTGTGGAATAGATAGCTCAGTGTTGTAGTGGAGCTTTGCATGCATCATTATGCCCTTTGTGCTTGCCACCACAGTGTTGTAATGCTGCCTATTTGATAAGATTTGTATATTTTTTAAATAAATTCATTTTAAACTTTTGGGTTATTACAATCTCATTTTCAAAAAATATAATCCTTAATATTTTTATATCAATTTAAGTGAGAAAACACTAAGTAAAAGCAAATATATTAAATATGTTTAAGAATAAAAAGTCAAGAATCTAAATTAGAAATTATGTCAAAATTAATTCTAAAACTACATAGAAAAGCTTAACTTGTAAAAAATAAAATAAATTCATACCAATTATATCATCAGGCAATTTAGGAACCTCTTTCATGAAAGTTCGTTAGGGATATTAAGCCCTATAGAACTGGCCCAAGCTAACCAAGAGGGGGGGAGGGGGGGTGTGGTTGAATTGGTATTTTTAAAAATTCTTTTTACAAAGAAGTACAAATCTCATAAACCAAAATCACACCACAAAAATAAATGCGAAAATTAAAGTGCGGAAGTAAGAAATAAGAACACAGAAATTTATAGTGGTTCGGTCAACTCGACCTACGCCAACTCCCCAAAGGAGCCCTACGAGTATTGCACTACACTCGTGACTCTCCTTTAGCCCCCACAGCTAGGCGGAGAAGCCTTTACAAAGAACCTCTTTTTGCCACGCCGGCAAGGCAGAGAACCTATCTCCTTTTGCTTCCTCCTTAAGCTAGCAGAGAACCACAATCAGATGTTGGATCCTTACCTCTACTGACCCTTCCACGGACGAGAAACTCTAGACAAAGAAGAAGCAGAGCGATCCTTGAAGTAACCCTTGTGAATCCCCTCACAAGCCCCCCTCACAAGATCCTCTTTCTCTCTCTCTCTCTCTCTCTCTCTCTCTCTCTCTCTCTCTCTTTCTCTCCTCAAGGTCTTCTTAGGTCAAGGTAGCAGCAAAATATTGTTCAAAAACGTTGAACAAGAGCTCATAAATAGAAGAGCTTTAAAGGAGCTCATTAATTGCAAGTTGCCGACAATATCATCCTAGCCGATATAAACATCATCCTGGCCGATCATTATAAATCTCAGAAGATCGGCCAGAGCATCTCCCTGAATGGAAAATGGACGATTGAAAATTGGATTGATCATCCAGGACGATACCATGATCATCCAGGCCGATCAGTTCAAATCAGAGGTAAATCATCCAGAGCATCGCCCTGAATTCAAGATGGCCGATATTTATCGTCCAGAAGTAATTATGGTTTTTGAATAGATCGGCCTGGCCGATCCTGTGATCGTCCAAGATGATGAGATCATATCAATCATCCTTAATTATTTCCTCGATTTGTCTGATTAATTAAGGCATAATTGTAAATATCGTCTAGGCCGATCAAAGATTGTCTTGGCCGATTTCAAAAAATACAGAATACCTTAATTGTTTATGGTGGCAATTTCTTTCTGTTTTGAGCTTATCGTCCTGGCCGATACACGTATTGTCCAGGTCGATCTGTTAATGATGGCTGCCTTAATTAAGAATCCTGAATAGAATCTCTGTTTTAAACTAGATCGTCCAGGCCGATATAAATATCATCCTGGCCGATGTGAGTAAAACAGAAATTCTAAGTATCTCAAGTGTGTGTGTGCAGGGTTACTTAGCATCAGTCTCTTTGAACATTACAAATAGACTCAAGAAGATAAAAAGTAAAGTACAGACTGACTCAATCCTAACTTATGCAAACTTGAACTGGCTTCGTTTGTTTGTCCTATCTTTGATTCCTAAAAAGTTAAAAGTAACATACAGTCCAAGAGAATCAATAGTGTTTGTCAATCATCAAAACATAAGTCATGAAAATAGATTTACAACAATCTCCCCCTTTTTGATGATGACAAACACAAGTAGGAAAATCTCAATAAAAATAGCAATTCATTAAAATATCAAAGTTACAAGCACATCAACTTTTCCTTCCACATCCTACTCCCCCTTTTGTCATCATAAAAAAAAGGGTCATAGACACAAAAAAAAAAAAGAAAAGAAGGAAACAACACAATAGAAACTAAAACAAACTACATAAAATAGAAAACAGAAAACATAAAAAAAAGACTAGAAAAACTAGGGACCCTGATTATCAGATGGATGTGGTGGAGGTGGCTGCTGAAAGTAGCTAGCTAGCGTAGTAAACTAAGCATTGAACCAGGCAATGTCCTGGTCATGCTGCTGCTGCTGGTGAGTAATGTAGCTATCAAACCGGGCTAAGTCCTCTGTGCAGTGTTGCTCGTAGCGGGCCATGTCCTCAGAATAGTGTTGCTCCTGTGCAGCAACGTAAGCATCGAAATGGGTCTCCCAACGATCAAATCTATGAGTGTTGTCGAAGAGGAGTAGGATCAGGAACATAAGTGGGAGCGGGAGCCTCTTCCTCCTCAGCCCCCCGAGGTTCCTCATCCCCTGGGTGGAGATGAGTACTGTGATGGGTATTGAAGGAACTGTTTGAGTAGAAGAGAGTTGTGAGATTGGGAGGAGCATGATATTGAAGTTGATATTTGGTTTCAAGGATAAAGGCTATGAGGTGTCCTAAAGCCAGATTGGCTTTCCTCTTATGACCTGGATCGCAGATTGTGGTTAAATGATCAATGTACCAAAAAATTAAGTCAGCAGTATTAAATTCTCGATGAGCCGTGATGTAAAAAGTAGTCAGAGAAAGAAGAGGAGTGATGTGGATTCTATCCCCAGCTTTTGGAATAATGGAGGTTCGAAGGACATTCTGAATTGTTCTAGCATCTTTGACTAAAGAGCTAGTCTCTCCAACATTAAAAGGTGCATTGGTCTGGCAAAGAAAATGGTTTGCTGTGGACCAATCAAAATCAGGATCTAAACAATTATGTGCAGCTTATCCCCGATGGTGGATAGCTGTAGAAGTTCGACACAGTTCTGATATGTGATTTCAATGGGGCGTCGATTCACATAGGAGGTTAGGACTGTGAAGATAGGATTTATGCAAAGATTTGCGAAGAATTCACGAAGAAGCTCAGAATGAAAGGGGAAAGCGAGAGACAGAATGAAACAAAGAGAAGTGTGAGCTAAAAGATCCATTACCAGATATGAGATGTGAACAAGATTAATGATTCTGGAGACAGTTATCCCATATTCTTTATATCGATGGTAAGCAGCTTCATCTTCTGCCTCCTTGAAACGAGGATCAATCCTAGCCCTTGAAGAAATCCCATAAGTTTGTCAAACTCATTTCCCACTAGCCATAGCAAGAGACTAGTAAGAAAACACAAGAGAAGAGGAGGTGTGAGGTGAAAAATATGACTGAAATGGCATGAATTTAAAGAAACAGCCATATCATCCAGGCCAATCGCAGAATCATCTAGGAAGATATGGGAAAATAATTACGTACAGGTTGATTGGTCAAAAAGGAGGTCCGATCGGCCGGGCTGATCAGATATCAGCCAAGATGATTAGACACAGGCGATCGTTCTGAGGAGTCAAGCCGGACGACCGTTGAAAATGTAGATCATCCGGACCGATTAGGTGTATCGTCCAGGACGATTCACAATAATTGATTGTACTTGCCGAAGTTAAAATATTTTAAATATGTGCCATGTGCAACGTCCAGAACGAACAGTGGATCGGCCAGGACGATTGTCCAATAATGGATCGTCCGGGGCCGATTTTAAGGATTTAAACATGCTGACACGTGGATCGTCCAGGACGATCTAGCGTATCGGACAAGATGATTACCATAAAATGCATCGACCAGGATGAAATAAGTTATCGGCCAAGACTATCATCATGATTACAACAGAGTTCGATTAGATCGTCCAGGATGATAAATTATCGTCCAGGACGAAGAGTTATAGCAAGCACAGAAAAGTCCAGCATATGGAATTTTGAAGAAAATTTGTCCTATCGTCCAGAATAATATGATAATCAGACAAGATGATGTGACAAGAGATTTGAATCTAAGGAAAAAGTTGATGATCAAAGCCCTTAAAAAATAAAAGACTCACAATACAAAGCTAAAAATAAAAAAAAAGGAAAAAAAATAAAAAGAAAACTAAAGAAAAAAATATTTGTTTTTGGTTAAATTCTTTTTTTTTAAGCAAAGTATTCATATGACAGATTTTTCAAACAATTCAATTTTAGAGATTCAAAAGATCTAAGAGTTAACAAGACAAAATCTGAAAAAGATAGAATATCCGATCTTGTTAATCCCTAGCTCGGACTTCTTTCAGGGCAATAATCATCCTTTTAAAAACAAAAGGTCTAATCTCAGAAAAACATTACTGGGTAACAAGAAGATTCAATCAATACTTGGTTACAAAGAAAATATCTTATAAATAATGTACCAAAGTAATTTGTCTCAATCATGAAATTTGAAATCAAGCCTTTGAAAGCATCAAATAACCGATGAGTTCTCTAAGTTTTAAGAGTTCA
>NW_021320032.1:416417-425770 GCF_001605985.2 Dendrobium catenatum | reverse complement strand
AAAAATGTTGAACAAGAGCCCTTAAATAGAAGAGCTTCAAAGGAGCTCATTAATTACAAGTTGTCGACAATATCATCCAGGCCGATATAAACATCGTCCTGGCCGATCAGTATAAATCTCAGAAGATCGGCCAGAGCATCGCCCTGAATGCAAACTGAACGATTGAAAATTGGCTTGATCGTCCAGGATGATACCACGATCGTGTAGGCCGATCAGTTCAAATCAGAGGTAAATCATCCAGAACATCGCCATGAATTCAAGCTGGCCGATATTTATCATCTAGAAGTAACTAAGGTTTTTGAATAGATTGGCCTGGCCGATCCTGTGATCGTCCAGGACGATGTGATCGTATCAATCATCCTTAATTACTTCCTTGATTTGTCTGATCAATTAAGGCATAATTATGAATATCATCCATGCCGATCAAAGATCGTCCTGGCCGATTTTCAAAAATACAGAATACCTTAATTGTTTATGGCAACAATTTCTTTCTATTTTGAGTTTATCATCCTGGTCAATACACGTATCGTCCAGGCCGATCTATTAATGATGGCTGCCTTAATTAAGAATCCTGAATAGAATCTCTATTTTAAACTAGATAGTCCAGGCCGATACAAATATCATCCTAGCCGATGTGAGTAAAAATATAAATTCTAAGTCTCTCAAGTATGTGTGTGTAGGGTTACTTAGCATCAGTCTCTTTGAACATTGCAAATAGACTCAAGAAGATAAAAGGCAAAGTACAGACTGACTCAACCCTAACTTATGCAAACTTGAACTGGCTTCATTTGTTCGTCCGATCTTTGATTCCTGAAAAGTTAGAAGTAACAGACAGTCCAAGAGAATCAATAGTGTTTTTCAATCATCAAAACATAAGTCATGAAAATAGATTTGCAACATTTCATTGGTTCCAATTATTTTCTTCCAATTTGAACATAGGAGGTTAGGGCTGTGAAGGTAGGATTTATGCAAAGATTTGCGAAGAATTCACAAAGAAGCTCAGAATGAAAGGGGAAAACAAGAGATAGAATGAAACAAAGAGAAGTGTGAGCGAAAAGATCCATTACCGGATACGAGAGGTGAACAGGATTGATGATTCTGGAGACAGTTATCCCACATTTTTTATATCGATGGTAAGCAGCTTCATCTTCTGCCTCCCTGAAACGAGGGCCAATCCTAGCCCTCGAAGAAATCCCAGAAGTTTGTCGAACTCGTTTCCCATCAGCCATAGCAAGAGACTAGTAAGAAAACACAAGAGAAGAGGAGGTGTGAGGTGAAAAATATGGCTGGAATGGCATGAATTTAAAGAAACGGTCATATCGTCCAGGCCGATCGTAAAATTTGTTTTTGGTTAAACTTTTTTTTTTAGCGAAGTATTCATATGAAAGATTTTTCAAACAATTCAATTTTAGAGATTCAAAAGATCTAAGAGTTAACAAGACAAATTCTAAAAAAGATAGAATATCCCATCTTGTTAATCCCTAGCTCAGACTTCTTTCAGGGCAATAATCATCCTTTTAAAAACAAAAGGTCTAATCTCAGAAAAACTTTACTGGGTAACAAGAAGATTCAATCAATACTTGGTTATAAAGAAAATATCTTATAAATAATATACCAAAGTAATTTGTCTCAATCATGGAATTTGAAATCAAGCCTTTGAAAGCATCAAATAACCAATGAGTTATCTAAGTTTTAAGAGTTCAGAAAAGAGATAATAGCTTGTATTTAGTGGGCTCATTTTATGCCTCTTGTATCTTTGTTTTGGCTCTTTGAGCATCTTGATTTTTTATACACATTTGTGTATATATATTTTTCATTTCAAATTTGCTTCTTTTCCACTTTCCCTCTTAATTTTTTCAAGCTAAGTTCTCTTTAACAAAAACCCTTAAAAAGAACCTTAGTTGTGAGTATATCCTCCAAATATTAGAGAATAGGAGCTCTCTCTCTAACATAAGGAAGAACAAGTCACAAAACAAAATCATAATCATATTATAAAAGCAATGGCAAGATTTCATTTAACTTGAAAGATATATAAGAACTTTGGATATTACGCACAAGATAGATTATTGTAGCTAGATAAAAAGAATCTTAGTTTTAAAAACCAGTTGTTAATATGAGATAGACTTTTGTCTATAAAAGAAAATTATGTCACTAAAAGAGGTTAGAGGGAGGGAAACCATCAACGGTGTTTCTCCCTTTGACCGATTTAGATATGATAATCAATGGCTTTAAATTTCCAAAATCTAAAAGCTTAAAAAAAAGTAATCATATAGAAAACATAAAAACAAGGTGAGAACAAAACAATCTAGAACAAAAAGATTAGTACATAACAAACATAAAATAAAACTAATTAAAAAAAATTTCAAGAAATTATGAAGCAGCAAGTTTAAGAAATTATGAGCTGCGAGCCTCCATATGACCAATTATCCTATGCTCTCACGAGGTCTTTGGTGAGACACCCCTGCAAAACTCAACAACAGTCAGATTTAAGAACCCAAACTGGTTTGGGTCCCTTCTCAGTAGAATACAATGCAGGTGTGGTATGCTGTGAATCATGTACCTTAGGTCTCCATACCCAATGTGTACTATGATGAACGGTGAAAGTGTGTGAGATGTGTCCTAGTATGCCACAAGAAAAACATCTAACTCCAGGAAAAGGTTTTCTTAAATGGTTTGAGTTATAATGCCTCTTCTTAGGTTTTGGCTTTGGATTTAAAGTGGGAGTCTTCCAATTTCCCTTAAGAGTATCCAATTCATTTTTAATTCTCAAGTTTGTATTTTTTAGAACATCAATCTCAACTCTCAAGTTTTTCTCTTTCTCTTTAGATTTCTTGAAATTAGATTGAACAGAGGTGTGTGAAACTTTTAATGTTTCATTCTCATTAATTAATTCCAAATGCTTTTTGTTCAAATCATCAAATTCATTAAGAAGAGCCATGTGATTAGAATCAATCGTTGAATGATCTTTAAGACTAGCTTCATACTCTTTTTGTAATTTTATAAGTTCCAATTTTAAGTTAGCATGAGTCTTCTTAAGTTTTTTGTATGATGCATGGATTTTCTCACAAATCTCAAACAATTCATCATAGATTGGTTTACAATCCTCTTCCTCATCACTTTGCTCAAGATGATCTTCCCCCATTAAACATAGGTTTGTTGTCTCTTCCTCTGGTTCAGTCTCAGAGGAATCAGTACCAGATTCTACCCAGAACGCCTTTTGGACTCTCTTCTTGTCCTTCCTAAACTTAGGTTTCTCCTCGCCCTTTTCCTTTTCCTTGCTCGAGTGACCTTGAAGTTTTGGACAATCGGCTTTCACATGTCCAGGCTTCCTACATTCAAAACAAACAACATCAGAAGATCTTTTAAATTATTTGTTATCCTTACCTTTTCTCCAATGGTGCTTTTGCTTCTTCCTTAGAAAGCTTTTGAATTACCTTGTGATGAAGGCAACTTCATCGCTCTCAGACCCAGAAGAATTGGAGTCAGATTTGTGTGCCTTTAGTGTAACTGTTTTCTCCTTCTTCTTCTCACCTGCATCAAGATTTCTTTTATTCACCCCTTGCTCATAAGCAATGAGTGAGCCAAGTAAGTTATCAATAGAATAAGTGTTGAAATCCTTAGATTCAGTGATTGCAGTAATTTTTGCATCATATGACGAATGCAAGCATCTCAAAATCTTGTTCACTTTTTCATAGTTTGAAAGTTATCTTCCTAATGCATGCAATGAAGTGACTATGTGTGTAAACCTAGTATACATGTCAGAAACAGATTCAGATGGTTTCATACAAAAAAGTTCGTAGTCATGCAAGAGAATATTCAACCGAGATTGTTTAACTTCATTAGTGCCTTCATAAGTGATACACAATTTATCCCAAATTTCTTTACCAGTTTTGCAAGTAGAAACACGCATGTAATCCTCAGATTTTAAAGCACAGAAAAAACAGTTCAAACATTTTGCATTTTATTGGGCTAAATCTCTTTCATCGAAGGTCCATTCAGTAAAAGCAATTTCAGTTTTAACACCATTAATTTCACGAGAAGGTGGAGAATAACCTTTTTTGAAAAGCGTCCACATGCGATAATTAGTAGATTGTAAAAACGTTGACATGCGGGTTTTCCATAAATCAAAAGGTAGGTTATCGAACAGGGGAGGTCGGGTAATAGAATACCCTTCCGTAGTGTTACGATTCCCAAAGTTAGCCAAGGATCAAAATTCAAAAAGTTTTTAAACTAATTTTTATGAATCCCGCTCTGATGCGGATCAGTTCAAATCAGAGGAAAATTGTCCAGAGCATCGCCCTGAATTCAAGTTGTCCGTTTCTGATCATCCAGCACATTGCCCTGAATCTGAGCTGGCTGATATTTATCATCCAGAAGTAACTAAGGTTTTTGAATAGATCGGCCTGGCCGATCCTGCGATCGTCCATGACGATGTGATCGTATCAATCATCCTTAATTACTTCCTTGATTTGTCTTATTAATTAAGGTATAATTGTGAATATCGTCCAGGCCAATCCAAGATCGTCCTGGCCGATTTCCAAAAATACAGAATACCTTAATTATTTATGGTGATAATTTCTTTCTATTTTGATCTTATCGTGCTGGCTGATACACGTATCATCTAGGCCGATCTGTTAATGAAGGCTACCTTAATTAAGAATCCTGAATAGAAATTCTAAGTCTCTCAAGTGTGTGTGTGTGTAGGGTTACTTAGCATCAGTCTCTTTGAACATTACAAATAGACTCAAGAAGATAAAAAGCAAAGTACAGACTGACTCAACCCTAACTTATGTAAACTTGAACTAGCTTCGTTTGTTCGTCCGACCTTTGATTCCTAAAAAGTTAGAAGTAACAGACAGTCCAAGAGAATCAATAGTGTTTTTCAATCATCAAAACATAAGTCAGGAAAATAGATTTGCAACATTTCATTGGTTCCAATTATTTTCTTCCAATTTGAACATGTCCCTACACATGTTCAGGCAATGGATATCCTACAATTCTATGCCCAAAATCATTACACCTAAAACATTATTCTGTCAACCTATAATACAGACCTACATATCTTCTCCCACACCAAATACATTATAGAGTACTGTTATCATGTGCTTTCATAATCTTTTCAAACTTTTTCATGCTGCTTTCAGCCATTTTCTTATAGTTCAGACTATACTACTTTGCCAAATTATCACTAACCATCTAAGAAATCATGTTATAAAACATCTCCGTATTCTTAGACATTATTGAAAGTACTTTTATATCAGTTTTAGTCTTTTTTTCTTTTTCTTTTTCTTTTTGATCCATTTTACCTGATCAATAAACAAATCTCTAATATAAAATAAATCCTTCAAACTAAAATAAATCTATAATGTTTTTAATCAATAATTCAATAAATAAAATATGTCAAATATTATAATCAATAATACCCACTTCTACCCAATTCAACATAAATCTTGCCCCTCTTATTACAATCTAATTCTTTCAGTAATCATTACTCTAATACTATTTTGTGAGACGCCAGAATTTAAATTAGAAGAATTATACTTCTTTTTATCTTTTACACATCAACAATAGCTCACCAATTTCAATATAAGTGAAAGACGTAATTACATTGCTATTTATTGAATACTTACATATTTGTTAAGTTCCTAAAATACATATATAATAGCCCATAATGGCTAAAAAATAATATATAAAACCTAAAGCAAAAATTAAAACTTAAGCTATCACCCACTAATTAGCTATACTTTACAAGCTCGTGATAGTATATAAAAATTACATAATGAGTACAAAGCCTAGTAAGTAACTATAATTTACCATTACATTCATATAAGGCGAAAAAATTAATATGCTTGCTCTAGTTCTAATCAATATCAATCAATTAGTTTTTAGTATGAACAATAAGTAATATAATAAATCAATATCAATTAATAACAAAAGTAATATTGTCACGATCCAACCCGGAGGTTTGATTAACAAGGCGGGAACAAAGAGCCGAATGGTAGATTAAATTTTAACTAATATAAAACTATCTCAAAATTAAAAGAGCTGCTAAAACCTTAAAATTTAAAACAAAAATTCCATAAATACCTTTCATTTGGAGTGCTTTGCCTATGGTATATGTTTTCACCTCTTATATTCATTTTTATCATATTAAATTATACCTAAAAATATTAGAACAACTAAGAATAAATGTACTAAATAAAATATGTTTCTAAACTATAGTAACTCAATGCAATTTCGAACAATATGCATGATTCCATTTTTATTTTATATCACAACATAATTACATTTAAACATATCATTTTATTTCCAGACTTTCAATATTATGTATAACAAATATCTGTTATATATCATACCAGTATTCAAATCTTTCTCATTTTTCATAAAAAATTCAACCATTATTGATTCTTGTTGAATCTTGATTAGGTTGTTAAACCTAAGTTAATGTCCCAAGGATAACCAAGAGGGGGAGGCGAATTGGTACTTTTTAAAATTCTCATGGATTTTAAAAGTGAACCAGTTGATTAGTTAAAGTTTTTTTTAAATGAAACTTTTCAACCACGAAAAATAACTTGCAATAAATAAAATGTGGAATTTAAATAACACAAAGATTTATAGTGGTTCGGTCAAGCACGACCTACATCCACTTCCTGAAGACTCCCACTTTAGGTATTGCACTATTACTAAAAGAGTCTCTCCTTTTACCCCCATAGTAAGGTGGAGAAGCATTTATAAAAACTCTCTTCACCAATCCCTGGTATGGCAGAGAACCGTCGTCCTTTCATACCCTCCAAGTGTAAGCAGAGTACCATCGACTGTTCACACTCTCCAAGTGAAGGCAAAGAACCTTCGCCCTTTAACACTCTCCAAGTGTAGGCAGAGAACCTTCATCCTTTCACACTTTTCAAGTGTCGGTAGAGAACTGGATCTTATCTGAAGATCTACTCACGAGTAATCTAGAAAGATGAGAGGAAGAGTGATAACCATAATTACAAGGAGATCCTTACCTTTTTAGTAACCCTGTGAACCCTTCACACTCCACTTGTAAGAAATCTCTCTCAAACACTCTCTCACACTCTCTCCTTCAATTTTCCTTAAAAAATCACGTAGACAAGACTCCTTCACATCAGTTTTAGTGGACCTTTTATACAAAATACATGAAAAACCATCCAGAAAACTAAAACTTTCAATTTAGAGTGTACACGTTCATACAGTACGATCATATGTTTGTACGTACGAATAGTTCAAATACTATTGAATACGAACCTATTGTAAATTAGTACAAAATCATTTTATACCCGATCATCATCTAGTACGAACTATGTTCGTCCGGGACTAACAGTTAAAAATTTTAATTTTTGTCTGTATGAAATATCAAGACAAAATAAGCGAGAACAGTCCCGAGATGTTCATCCTGGCATAAAAAAGGGAATCATCCCATCTAATCTAGACTTGGAAAAAAAAATTTGTGCAAGAACAAAATAGAGGCATTCATCCCTGTACAAAAACTAAGATCATCCCGTACAATCTTCATCTGAGCAGAAAATAGAGGCGTTCATCCCTGTACGAACACTGAGATCTATTATAAACACGATCACCAGCCTTAAGAATTATCAAAGTGCAAAGGATGTGCTGGACGGTCCTAGCATCCTTGAGTAAGGTGTCAGTCTCACCCATGTGAAAATGAGCATTAGAGTTACGAAGAAAATGATTAGCTAGAGCCTAGTCAAAATTAGGATCAAAACACAGGATGTGAAGTTTATCTCTTATGGTGGAAAGCTACAAAATCTCTGCACAATCCTGATATGTGATCTTGACAGGGCGTCGATTCATATATGAGCCAAGTGAAATAAAAGCAATATTAATGCGGAGACTTACAAAGAACTCAAAGAGTTTCAAAATTGAATAGGATAGGAAGAGTCAGAAGAAAGTACAAAGAGGTATGGGCAAATAAGTCTAGTATCGGATAAGATAGAAAATTTGGATTCACTATCCAGGAGATTGTGATTCCAGCCTCCTTGTAGCGCAGGTAGGTGGCTTGATCATCCGCCTCCAGGAAATGAGGGTCCAGAATGGACCTGGAGGAACTTCCAAATGGGTGACGAGAGCGCTTTCCTTCGACCATTTTTGCAAAATAGCAAGAAAATAGGAAATAACAAGGAAGGAGAAAAAGTTGGTGTGAAGAAAATGGTTGGAAGGGTTAAGTTTATAAAGAATCAGCCAGACCGTCTAGGCCGATTGCAGGATCATCCAGGCCGATCTTGTTCAATAATTTCGTACATGCCAATTGGTCAAAAAGGTGATCCTATCGTCCGGGCCGATCAGTTATTGGCCAGGAAGATTAGACACAGGTGATCGTCCCGAGGAGTAAAGCCAGAGGGCCTTTCAAAAAGCAGATCATCCATGCCAATTTGGTGGATCGTCCAGGATGATGTCTAATAATGGATCATACCGACTGAATTTAAAATGTTTAAATCATGTGCCACGTGTATCGGCTAGGCTGAACAGGTGGATCTTCTGGGCTGATTGTCCAAAATGGATCATCGCGACTAATTTTTTATATTTTAAACGTGCATCGATGTGTATCATCTAGGACGAACATGTGGATCAGTCAGGACGATTGTCCATAAAGAGGATAACATCATCCGAGCTGAAATATGAATTGGCCAAGCTGAGCAAAAATGATTGAAACAGAAGATGATCAGATCATCCAGGCTGATATTGGATTGTATAGGACGACTAGAAGCAGAAAATCTATTAATGATAGTTGCTATTTGCATGTTTTATATTCTTGCAACTTGTATAGTTTTGATGATTCCAAATATTATTGTTCTTTGTGTAGTTATCTCCTAACAATTTTTTAGAAGTTTTGTATTTTCTCTTGTGTGTACTAACATTTCAGGTGAATCAAACTCTCAAACATGAAGACTTCAAATCAAATTCAGCAAGAAATTCTTTTGAATTTTGAAGTTTAAAAATGTCATTTTAATTGAGAGGGAGTAATTGTAATTGAGTGAATAAAAACATACACACACACACAAGGAGATCATATAAATTTTATATTGATCGTACTGGACGATATTAGTTCGTACAGGACGATCAAACAGTTATCTCCTATTAAGATCACATGGAATGAATAGGAACTGGATAGAAAAATTTTCTAAGTCCTATTCGTCCGGGATGAAATTAAATATCGTCCGGAACGATTTTCTCTCTGTAAGAATTTCGTCCAGACGAAATTGATTATCGTGCAGGACGATTTGCTCTCTGTAAGAATGTCAACAAGACAAAATTAATTATCGTACAGGACGATTTTCTCTCTGTAAGAATTTCGTCCAGACGAACCTATTTTC
>NW_021320032.1:383344-416317 GCF_001605985.2 Dendrobium catenatum | reverse complement strand
CCCCCCCCCCCCCCTCTTGGTTAGCCTTGGGATATTTAATTAGGATTAACATCTTAATTCTTATTGAACAACTACTAACAAAATCAAATCAGTCAGCATAGGGGAGTTTAAAGAGAAAATTGATCGGATCGTATAGGCTGATAGGGGTATCGACCAGGATGATGTGAAAAAAGTTGAGAATTAGAGGATAGATTGAGATGATCAGAGAAGGCCCAAAAGCATCAAAATCAAGTGAAAATGATAAAAATATGATACGAAAAAGATATAAACACGAACAAAAACAAGAATTTTTTTAAAGGGTGTGAACATAATAAAAAATACCAGGTTATTGAATTTAGGGACTTGTAAGACCAATGTGTTAACATCGATGAAATCAGAAAAATGGTAGAATATTTGATCCTGCTAACCCTTACTCAGACTTCTATTAGGGTAAAATTGTCTTTTGAAAATAAGAGACCTAACTCAGAATAAACGAATTGGATAAGAAAAAAATATCCGTTCAAAACTTGATTCCAAAAAGATATCTTATAAAATAATATACCAAAGTGATTTATAACAATCATGAAATTTGAAATCATGCCTTTGAAAATATCAAGTGACACATGAATTCTTATAAGATTTAAAAGTTTTTGAAAGAGAGGGAAGCTTTTTTTTTTGTGGGCTGATTTTATGCCTCTTGTCAATTTGATTGGTGCACTTTGCGCATCTTTTGCTTTTGATACACTTTGTGTATTTATCAGTTTTTTGCGATCATTATGCATCTTTTATTTTGGCGTCATTGGCCTTTTTTTAAGCTAGATCTCTTTTCAAAAAAAACTCTTAAATATTCTTTGTTGTGAGTATATCTTCTAGTTATTAGAGAAGAAAAACTCACTCTCTAATAAAGGAAAGAATAAATCACAATACATAATCAAATTCATATGATAAATACAACAGCAAGATTTCAAAAAACTTGAAAGTAATATAAAGACTTTTGAATATTATATATATCAGGTAGATTACTATTGCAAGATATAAAAGATCTTATTTGCAAAGTCCATTTATTTATTTGTGATAGACTTTTATTTAGAAAAAAAATTACACCACTAAAAGAGATTAGAGGGAGAGAAACAATCAATGGTGTTTCTCCCTTTAATTGATTTAGGGATGTTTAGACATTGATTATTCAAATTCCAAAAACTAAAAACCAAGATAAAATATCATTTCAAAACAAAATATTAGAGAAGAAATAACTATAAAATCAACAAATATAAAAAAAGAAAAGCAACAACAGAGTAGTAAACAAGCAATCCAGATTTTATTAGGTAGCAAGTTTAAGCAATTATGAGCCACGAGCCTCTGCTGTCCAGGTATTATATGCTCTCACAAGGCCTTTTGTGAGAGCAAGCCTGCAAAATCATCAAATGTCAGATTTAGGAACCCAAACATATTTGGGTCCCTTCTTATGAAAAGAAGAATGCAATGCATATATGTTATTCTATGAAACATGCAATTTGGGTCTCCACACCCAATTTGTACTACAGTGAATGGTGCAAGTGTGTGAGATGTGTCCTAGCATACCACATGAAAAACATCAAACACCAGGAAAAGTATTTCTTAATCTATTCAGGTAGTGGTGCTTCCTTTTAAAGTTATGAAATGCATGCACTGGTGGTTTGTTATTTTCAGGCATTTTTAGATTTTCTAATCTTTTGCATTCTTTTTCTAAATTAGCATGAGATAATTTTAGAAAATCATGTGCATCAGATAATTCAGTATGATTTTTGTTTAATGCATCAAATTCATTAAGTAAAGCCATGTAATTGCTATCAATTTGAGAGTTTTCTTTTAATAGGATTTCACGCTCTTTTGCAAATTTGAAAATTCCAATTTTAAACTTGTGATTTTTTTTGTTTCTTATATGATGCATGAATTTTCTCACAAATTTTAACAAATTGATTATAAGTTGGCTCGCATACCTTTTCTTGATCAGATTGTTTATTTTGATTATGAGCCATTAAATATAAGTTTGTGGTTTCCTCTTCGGCTTCTGTCTCAGAGGAGTCAGATTCAGAATCTACCCATAAAGCTTTTTGGGATTGCTTCTTATCCTTCCTGTGTTTGGGTTTCTCCTCATCCTTCTTCTTGTTTGGTTGCTCCTTAAGAGTAGCAGAATCAGCTTTAACATGTCTAGGCTTCCTGCATTCAATGCAAACAACATCAGAAGAAATATTATAATTTTTCCTATTCTTACTTCTTTTGATGGTCTTTTTGCTTCTTTCTTAAAAAGCTTTTGAATTGCCTAATAATGAAGGCAACTTCATCACTTTCAAACCCGGAAGAATTTGTATTTGTTTTATTGGCCTTCATTGCTATAGTTTTCCCCTTCTTTTTCTCACCTGCATCAAGATTTCTGGTTCACACCTTGCTCGCAAGAAATGAGTGAACCAAGTAAGTTATCAATCAAATAAGTATTTAAATCTTTAGATCCAGTAATTGCAATAATTTTGGCATCAAAAGAAGAAGGCAAGCATCTCAAATTTTTTATTCACCTTTTCATAGTTAGTGAGTTCTCTTCCTAAGGCGTACAAAGAAGTTACAATTTAAGTAAACCTTGTATACATTTTAGAAATTAATTCAGAATATTACATACCAAAAAATTTATAATCATGCAAAAGAATATTCAATCAAGATTGCTTAACTTCAATAGTTCCTTCATAAGTAATATACAATTTATTCCAAATCTCTTTACCAGTAGTGCAAGTTGAAACATGCACGTAATCTTCAGATTTTAAAGCACAGAAAAAATAGTTCAAACATTTTGTATTAAGTTGTGCTAAATCCCTATCATCATGAGTCCATTCAGTAAAAGGAAGAGGAACATTAATGCCATTAAGTTTACTAGTTGGAGGTGTATAACCATCCTTAACAAGCATCCAAATGCGATAGTCAATCGATTATAAAAATGTAGACATACAAGTTTTTCAAAAATCAAATAGAATATTATCAAATAAAGGTGGTCAGGTAATGGAATACCCTTCCATAGTATTAGGATTACCAAAATTAGCCATGGATCGAAATTCAAAAGCTTTCAAAAACTTGTTTTTATAAATCCCGCTCTGATACCACTTGAAAGTTTGTTAGGGATGTTAAGCTCTTATGAACTAGTTCCGAGGCTAACGAAGAGGGGGGTGAATTGGTATTTTAAAAACTTTTTAAATAAATCATGAATCTTAAATTAAAACACAATCCACCAAAAAAAATAATGAGTGCAAAAATTCAATACGAAACTAACAACAAAGAAAGAACACACCGAATTTATAGTGGTTCGGTCAAACCTTGACCTACGTCCACTCCTTGGAGGCACCCTCCAAGTATTGCACTAACTTAGTGTATCTCCTTTAGCCCCCACAGCTAGGCAGAGAAGCCCTTACAAATACTCCTTTCCACTAAACCAGGTGCGGCAGAGAACCGACTCCTTTTGCTTCCACTTGAAGCGGGCAGAGAACCCAACTCCTTTTGCTTCCTCTTGAAGCAGGCAGAGAACCTTGATCAATTGCTGAAGAAGACCTCTCTCAACCCTCCAAGGATAAGAGACTATAGTGGAAGAAGTGGAACAATGCTTGGAACAACCCTTGTGAAACTCTCTCACAAGCTCCCCCTCACAAAATCCTCTCTCTCTCTCTCTCCCTCTCTCCCACTCCTCAATGCTTTCTCAGGTCAAGACAACAGCAAAAGATCACCTCTAAGATAGAAAAATAGATCTTAAATAAAAGAACTTCGAAATAGCACTTATTTTATACAAATTAACTTTATCATCTAGGCCGATAGATGTATCGGCCTAGCCGATCAGAGTAAATTTCACTCAATCAACTCAGTCGGTTTGGGACGATTAGATAATTTTTGGTCATATTGTCCGGGCTGATAGTATATCATCCTGGACGATTAGTTCAAATCCGAGAAAAATCATCGTGAACATTGCCCTGAATAGAAGCTGGCTGATGTCAATCATCCATGACATCGTCCCGACCAATCCTACGATTGGCCCGGCCGATGTGATCGTGCAATCAGCCTTAATTATTTTCCTTAATCATCTGATCAATTAAGGTATAATTGTGCTACATCATCCAGGTCAATGTTCTAGATGATGTCCAAAAATAACTAATGCCTAAATAGATCTGGCGGCTGATTCTTTTTGATTTAAGCCTATCGTCCCAACTGCTACAATATTGCCCAGGCCGATCGACATAATGATGGCTACGTTAACCATAATGCCTTGATTAGGGTTTTTATTTTTGAGTTGATCGTCCAGGCCGATATAAATATCATCCCGAACAATGTTACCAAAAATAGTAAACTCTAAAGAATAGTAAAAATTTCTCTCAAGGTGTGTGTATGCAAGGTTACTTAGCATTAGGAGCAACACCTTTTACAATAGACTCAAGAATGGGAAAAGTGTATAAAGTCACTCAAACCTAGTCTACCCAATTTGGAGCTGGTTCAAATTGTAGTCTTGATCCTGTGGACCTGAAATATTAGTAGGAAAGGTAGTCGAAGTAAAACAGAAGTATTTGCAATCATTAAAAATTCTATTTCTGAAAATATATATGCAACAAGATCGTCCTGTACGATTAGGACTTAGAAAAAAAATTTGTGCGTGAGCAAAATGGAGATGTTCATCCCAGTATAAATGTTTGATCATCCCATACAATCAATTCTTTAGAACAAACCCAATACATTTATCCTTGTATGAAACTGGATCATCTCGTACGAACCATACTTAGAAAAAATAATTTCATTTTTATTCGTTCCATTGATCGTTGGGGAAAACATAATTGAACAAATCATCCCGTACGAAGTGATATCGTACAGTACGATCAGTTTAAAAAAATAAATTTTAAAAATCTCCCCTAGTGTGTATATGTGTGTGTGTATGTTCTCAGTTACACAATTACAATCACGCTCTCTCGGACTCAATAAAATGAAAAATACAGACTTCAGACACAATAAACTCTAAACTGATCTTGATTTGAAGCCTTCAATAATCTAGAGTATGATTTCCCTGAAATGTTAGTACACACAAGAGAAAAACAATTCTTCCAAAATTTGTTAGGAGAAATAATAATCAAATCAATAATATTTAAAATCATAAAAAACATACAAGCTACAAGAATATCAAACATGCAAAAACTATGTAGCAACTATCTCAACAATCTCCCCCTTATTGATGATGGCAAAATAATTATTATTTGAATAAAATTGTAAAACCTAAATTTCTCCTTAACTCCCTCTAAATGAATAAGCATATGAATATAAGGGAATTTCTATTAAGAATAAATCAATTTTTAATTTTTTTAACAAAACAAAACACTACGCACAAAGCAAAACAATAAGAAAAGAAATAATCAAATGTAAACACAAAACAATTAAAAGAAAAACATTATTTCTCCCCCTTTTTGACAATAGCAAAAGGAGAAGAAGAAATGCATCTTTTCAAACAATATTTCTCCCCCTTTTTTATAATGCATCTTTTTGTATTTGGGCTAATTTTGTCTCTTTTCAATTTACGAACCATTGCGCATTCTTTTGAGTTTTATACACTTGTATATTTCTCTATTTTTAATTAATCTTTTCAAAATACATATTCTAAAAACTCAAACTTCTATAGTACAATGATAATTATATTGAAAAGAGAAATAAAAGAATAATAAGACATCAAAATAATAATAATAATAATACCAAATTGTGTATGCCTAAAAAGAACATGAGATTGATAGCTTTAACTTGATTGAATTATAAATTAACTTATATTTTTGAAAAATTAAATTTTCTAATGAAATTAATTTTTGTATTGCTGATCATATTATAAAACCTTTTTAGATCAATTAAGTCAGGATTATCATATAGGCAAACTAACATTTAAATAGAGAACAAAATCAACTAAACAAAGCAAGACATTTTTTTTGATATTAAATTAATGTAGATATACATTGACGCTTAGATGATATCAATATAGCCATAATATAGCATCAAAAATAAAAATAAAAGCGAAGGATAATCATGGAAAAACTATAGAAGTTATCACATCACATCACTAAGGATTGGCAAAGATAACACATAAGAAGTACATCTATATATATAAGGGGCACTGGTCTAGAGGAGGTGGCTGGTTGAAGATAGAAAATAGCTATTCATCATAGTCACATTAGTGTTTACTAAGTCAAACTGACCTCAAATCTAACCCATATCCTGCTTGTACTATGTGTCCTACTGATTTAGTTGAGCCTGAATTTGATCAAAGGTCTAATCAAAATGACTCTTTATTCTGTCAAAGCGCTGGACCATCTCCTGAAAGTCAGGTCCATGAGTAGGAGCAGGTGCAGGTGCTCCCCTTCTCCCTCAGAATCCTCACTTATAACATCTATCCCAAAAAATGCTCGAAATAAAACATCAATAAAATAGATAGGCATTTCAAATTGAGGATCAGAATGAATAAGACTATACTTCTTCTCAAGGATATAGGTCACTAGGTGTCCTAAAGAAATGTTATTCTTCCTCTTATGTGAGACATGTCCAATTTCAGAAAGCCCATGAATATAATCAATAATAAGTTTGGCTTCACTAAGGATATGCTTGATGATCCTTGCATTTTGGTTCAAAGTAGAGATCCTAGGCAAATGACATACTTATTCAATCCCTCTAATAACTTTATTTATTTCAGTTCAGTCAAAATTAGATGTTAAAGTCAAAGTGTAGGCTCTAACTCGTTGAGTCCTTAAGTGCAAAATGGTTCCTAAATCTTCCTTAGTTATTTCAACTCTCTTTTTCAAAACATAAGAACTTATCCTACTTTGATCAGTAGTAAAGGTCATGTTAGCTAAAAAGTAGTGAAAAGTTTCATTGTTATAGGAGTGAATCAAGGTCTATATAAAAGCAAATTTGGTGGCAACGAAAAAAGGCATCACTTGGAAGTGAATATCCTCTTGAAGAAGAATTCTAGAGGGTGTAATGTTTGCAGAAACAAATCTAAGAAAAGAATCCTCATTAGCCCTAGAGAGAAAGTTGTCATCTCCACCCCTGGAAGATGGACCCTTAGTGAGTCTACCCCCCTTGCTAGAACTGGTCATTGCTAAGATTTGAAGGATTGGAGAAGGCTATTGAAGTGAATGAAAATGAATTCCAAAGCCCTCCTATTTAAAGAAAAATGATCTTTCGTACGTACGAAAAAAGGTTCATATAGTACGATACATGGATTCATAAATAGAAAAGGAAATTTCATATGTATGAACAAATATGTTCGAAATGAAATGACTTTTCATAATCACATAAGTTATGAGGCATCCTTTTATATAGGCTTTTTGACCATACGATCATACAGACGAATAGGTATTCTTTCAGGATGATCGATTATTTAAGATCATTTTAATGACGGTTAGATTTGTCCCCCACATTGAATGACATATGGTTCATACATACAAACTAGAGTTCGTACGTATGATCAATTATAATAAGTGATTCTTCTCGACTAATCATATAGGTGTGTACATATGAATAAATACACATCATCTGGGATGATATAGAGATCATACGGTATGATGTGTATTAGAAAATGAAAACATTACGCAATTAATTCAAAATAATAATCGACATGCTAGATAATTCATATAGTACAAAAAAAATTTCATACAGTACGAATATAACACTTAAAAAATTTGAATGATTGATCATAAATAGGAAATCTGATGTGAAAATATTTTAAAATCACACACAACACAAAAACATAAAAACATAAAATAACAAACATAAATAAGCACATAAAATACAAAAATAAAAAACACACAAAGACACATATCAAGTTTGCATAAGATTTTTCATTAAGCATTCAAATCAATCACACCAAGCCTTGTTCTTAATATGATGAAAGTATCAAAAGCTAGTGGTTTCGTAAAAATATCTGCAAGTTGATTTTCAGTTGAAATATGGTTCAGTTCAATTTCTCCTTTGGATATATGATCCCTTATGAAATATTGTCTTATGTCTATATGTTTGGTTCTAGAATATTGAATAGGATTTTTTAAAATGCAAATGACACTAGTGTTATCATAATAAATTATAATTATACCTATTGTAAATCCTAAATCAATCAACTGTTATTTTAACCAAAAAACTTGTGCCACATAACTTCCTAAGGAAATATATTCAGCTTTAGTAGTAGATCGGGCTACAAAATTTTATTTTCTACTAGACAAGAAACTAAAGAATAATAAATTGACATGTTCCAGATGTACTCTTTCTATCAACCCAACAACCTACAAAGTATGAATCTGAATATCTAATTATTTTAAATGAAGAACTAAACCGAAGATACTAAATCCCTAAGTTTTGAGTTCCCAAGAGATATCACCAAATATTTTTTACTACTGTCAAATGTGATTCTTTTGGATCTGATTGAAATCTAGCACACAAATAAATACTAAACATAATATCGGGTCTGCTAGCAGTCAAATAAAGCAAATATCCAATTATTTCCCTAAAATTTTTTTGATCAACAGATTTTCCCTTTGGGTCATTATCCAACTGAACTGCGGAACTCATAGATATACTAATAAGTTTAGTATTATTCATTTCAAACCTTTTAAGGTTGTCCTTAACATACTTTGACTAACTAAGAAATATTCCTTCCTCAATTTGCTTAATGCTAAAACCTAGAAAGTAACTCAAATCTCCCATTAACTCATCTCAAATTCACTACTCATTGTTTTAAAAAAATTATAACAAAGTTTTTTATTTGTAGATCCAAAGATGATATCATCAACATAAATTTATTCAATGAGTATATCTTCTCCAAATTTCTTCAAAAAGAGAGTGGTGTCCACACTTCCTTTTTCAAAAGATCTCTTAAGTAGGAAAGTGCTCAACCTCTCATACCAAGCCCTAGGTGCCTGTTTCAATCCATATAATGCATTTTTCAATTTAAAAATATGATTAGGGTATTTTAAATTTTCAAATTTTGGATGTTGTTCAACATAAATATCCTCTTGAATTACCCAATTTAAAAAGGCACTTTTTACATCCATTTGAAATAATTTGAATCCTTTAAAATAGGCAAAGGCTAATAAAACCCTAATTACTTCAAGTCTCGCTATAGGGGAATAAGTCTCCTCAAAATTAATACCTTCAATATGATTATACCCCTTAGATAACAATCTAGTCATATTTCTAACAATAACTCCTGAGTTATTCATTTTGTTCTTGAATATCCACTTAGTTCCAACTACACTTTTATCCTTTGGCCTTGCAATTAATTCATAAACAACATTTCTCATAAATTGATTTAATTTTTCTTGTATGATCAAATTCCAAAATTCATTTGAAAGTGTTTGATTTACATTTATGGGTTTTATCATTGAAATAAAGGCAGAATGATTGACTCTTTTACTTAGTCCACGCCTAATCCTAACACCCTCACTAGGTTCACCTGAAATCAATTCCTTAGGGTGGTTTTTAGAAAATCTCAAATCTATAGGCAATGGATTTTCTAACTCCAAATTTTCTTTCAAATTAACTTTCTCAATCCTTTAGGAGTTAATTTCTATTTCATCCTCTTCCACATTTGTCTTTCCAAAATTCCAGATTCATCAAATACAACATGTGTGGACTCCTCAATTACCAAAGTTCTTTTGTTAAATACACTATAAGATTTTCCAACACTTTAAAGAAAAATTCCTTCATTTGATTTTGGATCAAATTTTCCTGTGGTAGATTTTTTATTATTATGTATGAACGCCTTACATCCAAAAACATGCAAATATGACAAATTATGTATTCTCCCTTTAAGAAGATCATAGGGTGTTTTATTTAATTTTGATATGAAATTTACCCTGTTCAAAATATAATATGCAGTGATAACCGCTTTAGCCAAAAAAAATTTAGGAAGTGAATATTCTGCCAACATGGCTCGAGTGGCTTCTATTAATATTTTGTTCTTTCTTTTAATTACCCAATTCTACTGATGGGTTTTAGGTGTAGAAAAATTATGATCAATTCCTTTCTCTTTATAAAAATATTCAAATTTTTCATTTTCAAATTCACCATCGTGATCACTTTGGATTGTTAAAATCTCACATCCTAATTTTCTTTGAATCCAAGTCAAAAAATCTCTAAACTCCTCAAATGATTCACTCTTATGATATAAGAATATTACCCAAGTGAATCTAGAAAAATTATTAATAATTACAAATCTGTATACCTTCCCTCCTAAACTTACAGTTCCAACTGGTCCAAAAAGATCCATATATAAAATCTCAAAAGTTTTACTAGTTCTAAGATTCTTATTAGACTGAAAAGAGGACTTCACCTATTTTCCTAATTGACATGCATCCCAAAGGTGATCCTTAGTAAGTCTAGTTTATGTATACCTCTAGCCAAATACTTTTGGGAAATGTTTCTAAGGTTTTTCATGCTAGAGAGACAAAGTGTCCTATGCCATAACTAAGATTTATCAGAAATAGTTTTTAAGAAAAAAGCATTAGGTGTTTTTATACAATTTAAATATAGCATATAAATATTATTGATCCTTAATCCATACAAAACATCATTTCCATTTAGGTTTAATATACATCTAGTAGAAAAAAATTTAACACTGTATCCTTTATCACATAGCTGGCTAATACTTAATAGATTATGCTTTAAGCCTTCTACAAGTAGCACATTTTCAATATAAAAATTTTGCAAGTTACCAATCATACCTGATCCAATCACCTTCCTAGTCATCTTATCTCTAAGTGTAACCTTGATTCCACTTCTGGCTTCTAGCGAAATAAATTATTTAGTATCTCTAGTCATATGCTTTGAACAACTGTTGTCCAAGTACTAAATACTCTCACGAGACCTTATATGAGAGCGTTCCTGAAATAACTATTAAAGTTAAACCTAGGATCCCAAACAAGTTTGGGTTCTCCTTTTAATAAATTAAAAATAGATGTATGTCTGATATGTCTAGGTTTATGCATCTTAGGTTTCTATACTAAATGAGTTTTTTTGTCCAAAGTACAGGTGTGTGCTATATGTCCAAACATGCCATAAGAATAACATTTAACTTCAAGAAATAGATTTCTCAGACTTCTATAATTATTTTGTCTCTTCTCGGGTTATTAAAATTTTGGATACAAAATAGGATTTGTAAAACCTTCAAGTGTTGGTGGTTTCATATTTTCCTCAAGAGCTTTTACTTTTAATTTTAACTCTTTTAATATATTATTATTATAATTCAAATAATACTCTTTATTTTCTAATTCATCCTTAAATTTCTTTAATTCTTTTTCCAATTAAGCATAGGATGATTTTAAGATCTCATTCTCCTTATTCAAGTTATTAAATTCATCAAGTAAGCTCATATGGTTATTATCTATCAATGCATAATCTTTCCTAAGGATTTTGTGTTCTCTCTATAGTTCTTGTAATTCTATTTTAAAACTAGCATGTGTTTTCTTTAACTTCCTATATGCATCATGAATCCTTTCAAAAATTTCAAATAGTTCAGCATATGTTAAGTCATATACCTCTTCTTGATATGATTGATCAAGATTATCAAGCATTAAGAACAAGTTGGTGACTTCCTCCTCCTTTTTAGTTTCTAACAAATCATAAGCCGAGTCTGCCCAAGAAGCTCTTTGGAATCTCTTCTTGTCCTTCTTCACATTTAGTTTCTCCTCTGCCTTCTCCTTGATAAGAGTGGCTTTTAGGTTTGGGCAGTCTGACTTTATATGTCCAGGTTTTCTGCACTCGTAGCAAATCACATCATTAGAAATCTTAACATTCCTACTGAACTTACCTATGTTCCACTTTTGACGTCTCCTCTACTTCTTTTTAAGAAAGCTCCTGAATTGTCTAGTCATTAAATCTATGTCATCCTCATCCTAAAGTTACGATATATTACTCTCTAACTCCTCCACTTTCATTGTAATGTTCTTCTCCTTTTATTGTTCACCTTTATCAACCTTCTTTTGACTCACTCTTTACTCGTAGGCAATTAGTGAACCAAGAAGATTATCAATAGACTAAACATTCAAATCTTTATATTCTATAACTATAGTTATTTTAGCATCATATATAGTAGGCAAACAACAAAGAATCTTATTAACCATTTCAACATTCGTTAGTTCCCTACCCAATGCATGTAAAAAAGTGACAATTTGAGTAAATCTTGTATATATTTTAGAAATGGATTCATTTGATTTCATATAAAATAATTCATAATCATGTAATAAGATGTTTAGTTTAGATTATATTACTTCATTTGTTCCTTCATAAGTAATACAGAGTCTATCCCATATGTCATTTTCACTTTTGCAAGTGGAAACCCATATGTAATCTTCTGACTTTTTTTTTAAAAGATGCATCATATTGCATTAATACCAAAAAGGAGAGCTAATTACAAGTAATGAAAGGATCACATTCCTCCTTGATTAAGCCCAACAACAAGGAAGGAATGTTCTCAAATGAAAAACTATAAAAAAAGAAACTACTCTCCAATGCCATAGTAGCGCAAGAATTAGCTATTTTATTACAACTTCTAGAAGCATGAAGGAAAACAACTTTATTGAAATCATTAAAAAAACATAAATTCTTTGTCGGCCAATTATCCACATGCTCCTTATTCATCTTTAAAGAATTCTAAATGAATTTGATAATATTGATATTATCACTCTCAATGATTAGCCCTTTACATTCCAATATCCAGCTCCTCAAGAATTCCTTAACCATGAGAACTGCTTCTAGCTCAAGCTGACCAATATCCCAATGAGCTCCATTCTTTCCAAAAGCACTAACAAACCTACCTTTGTAGTCTCGAAAAACACCTCCAATACCAGCCAAATTAGAGCTTTTTAAAGATGCATCTACAAGATTTACTCATTGTTGTTAGGTAGAAAGCAAAGAGCTTACCATGCTTGATATCATTTCGGTTCTTCCAAGAGTGATACAAAATAGAGCAGTAAATTCTAACAATCCCAGAATTATGGGTAGATATCTTATTTAGCTCCTTTAAACACCAATCCAGTGAACGAAAGACAGAAATAAAGATACCCCATTCATGCATCTTCATTACGACTTCAATCAGATACTTACAATGCACCATAATGTGTTCATATATTTCACTAACTTGGCATCCTCTAGCACAAAGAGCATTGTCTGAAATTTTCTGGTTCATAAGAAACATATTGGTAGGAATAACTGATTTACCCAACCTCCACCAGTAGATTTCAACTTTCTTATTCATTTTCAAATTCTGTACCCAACTGAGGTAATCAACATCCTCCAAATTACATCTGTAGAACCACATCTGTTCATACACCAAGGCAGAAATAGTCTTTCCCGAACACATCTTCATCAACTCCTACCGATCCTCCTCTTCATACTCAATATGAATTTGAGTAATTAATAACATAAGGTTAGAGTGGAATGCCCTTTATAACATAGTAGTATTCCACTTACCATTATTTAACAAAAATTGCTGCACATACATACCATCCAGAAAATTACAATCAGCAAAGGTTGGTCAGCGGTTGATACATCTATCAAGTAGCCATGTATCATTCAAAATATTAATTTTATCTCCTCTGCCCACCTTCCATCGAATCGCCATCTTCAGATGTCTTCCACCATCCAACAAAATTTGCCAAGCATTTGAAGTGATCTTCTTTTGAGCTCCATTCATCACATCATCACCATACTTATTCTTCATAACGCGGTGGAATAAGGAATATGGCTTCCGGATATAGTTCCATGCCACTTTGGATCTTGAAGACCCAATTCTATAGAGAGGAGAATGCAAGCCCAGCCCTCGCAAACTCCTTGGTTTTCAAATATCACTCCAAGCAACATAATGCATACCCTTGGTTCCATCACTTTTATGCCAAATAAAACTTCTGCACATTTTTTCTAGCTCATGTAGCATCCTCTTAGGTACCATAGAATGAGTGATTAAAAAATTTGTCATAGAAAGCAAAGAGCTTTTAATGAGAGTCAATTTACCTCTCAAAGATAAAGACTTCCTACTCCAAGCATTAAGTCTATCCATGACATTACTCATAATATCTTGAAAATCAGCCATCTTGAGTCTATCAAGTGATATCTTCACTCCCAAGTACTTCATCTCTTTCACAACTTTGAAGCCAAGAACCCTAGCAATCCTTTTCTTCATAGAATAGCTAACCACCTTGCCGAACATCAGCTGAGATTTACTGACATTTATTTTTTGCCCAGTCCACTTACAGAAATCCTCCACAATGGTCTTCACAACATTAACAAGATCAACAGATGCATGGGAAAAAATAAGAACGTCGTCTGCATAAAGCAGATGTGTGATCTTTGGTCCTCTAGTTGAAATTTGAATGCCAAGGCTTTGCCCCCTTTGCTCAAGTGAATTGGAAATCAGTTGAAAATGCAGAATGAAGAGATACGGTGAAAGTGGACACCCTTGGCGGAACCCACTCTAAGCATTGATCCACTTAGAATTCTTCCCATTGATAATAATGGAAAATCTCACATCTACAACACATTCCAAGAGAAGGTTAGAGAAAATAGTAGGAAAACCGTACCAACTCAAAATGTGCCAAAGAGTTGTCCATCCCATGCTATCATATGCTTGCTCCATATCAAGTTTTAAAGCCATCAACCCCTTCTTGTTCTTTGAGAGTTTGAACTTTTGGAAAATCTCCTGAGCTAACAAGCAATGCTCAGCAATAGATCTTCCATGGATGAAGGCAACTTCCTCTTCAGAAATCAACTTAGAAATACCCCTCTTCAATCTGTTAACTAACATAGTAGCCACAATCTTATAGTTAGTTTGGCATAGGCTAATGGGCCTAAAATTAGAAGGAGTCAAGGGGTTCTTAATTTTAAAAATTAAAACAATCAAGGTATCTTTCCATTCCCTATTCATATGGCTGGATTTAAAGAAACACTATATAGCACTCCAAAGAGTTTCCCACACAATGCTCCAAAAACTCTTGTAAAAGGAAGAAGTAACGCCATCCAAACCTGGAGACTTGTTATTCCCTTGCTGAAACACCGAAAGCTACAGCTCATTCACAGAAAATTCAGCATTAAACATATCCATATCTTCATTTGTTATCCTCTGGTTTTTAAGAACTGCTGCCAGCCCGTTAATTCACAATCCTTGTACTTCCACTTCTTCTAAAAAACCTTGTGAAAATCTTCTCAATTTGATCCTCCTCATCATGCAATTTGTTGAATTCATCTTTAATTTGAAAAATCCAGTTCCCATTTCTTCTAGCCGTGGCAAAGCAATGGAAAGCTTGGAGTTTGTATCACCTTCCTCATGCCACCTAGCCTTAACTCTTTGGTTCCACCAAGTAGAAAGTCTTCCCAAAGTAACATTAAGATCATGTACTTTGTTTCTAAGCTCAAAAAGGTCTTCAACAGACCAATTAATATCCATGGCTTCCTTATTTTGCAATTCGAGGATTTCCTTCTTCAATTTCACCTTCAACACATTCAAGTCTTTACACTTGTTTTTGCTCCAAAAAAATAACGCTTTCAATGTACGACTGAGCTTCCTTTGTAGAATCATATATTCATCACCAAAGTCATTCTTCTTCCAAGAATGATAAACAATGCTCTTAGCCGCAGGATAGGATCTCCAAGTATCTTAAAATTTAATGGTCTTTGACTTAAACTGCATCCTTTCATCCATCTTAATAACAATAGGACAGTGGTCGGACGCCATTCTAGCAATATGTCTGTTAACTGCCAAAGGAAGCTTCTGAATAGCAGCCGAATTCAACATACACCTGTCCAATCTCTCCCAAATCCGCGAGGCATCCTCTTTGTTGTTACACCAAGTAAACCTTGGCCCAATATTACCAATATCATGAAAATCTAAATTCACCATGAAGCCTTTCATTTCTTTAGGTCCTTTAGAAAATAAGAATATCTTACCTCCTCTCTTTTCCTCCTTATTTAAAATAAAATTAAAATCCCCCACAATAATGGAAGGAATAGAGTTCTCCATGCATTTCTCCAGCTGACTCCAAAGACCACTCCTCTCCTTGAAACAACGGCTACCATAAACAGTAGCAATTTTCCAATTTCCCAAGCTAGGAACCGAGAGATTGCCAATGATAATTGTGAAGAAGCCTCCAAAATCTCAAAGGACACCAAATTCACCTTCCACAGTACCAAAATGCCTCCAAAAGTTCCAACAACAAGTTGGTGAAAATACTCCCAATCGTTCCCCATAAGACAATCAACCTCCCTTCTATCAATACTAGACAACTTAGTCTCCATAAGCCCAATAAAGAAAACATCATCTCTAACAATTTCCTTAAGATACAAGGAAGCCTCCTTCTTCCTAGCTCCCCTACAATTCCAAAATAAAATTGAAGACATTTAAAAAGGTATAGAGGATCTCTCCCCACTACTTGGGTTCAACCTTCCGTTCCTCTTCTTCTTTTATAATCACTCTCAACAGTTCCCAATGATTTAAATTCCTTGGCTAGCTTGAACTTGGCATCACCACTGCTAGAATCCAGTGCATAAAAAAAACTATATAAACATTTAGCATTTAACTGTGTTAAGTCACATTGTTCTACAGTCCATTCAGCAAAGGGTGTTTCAACTCTAATGCCACAACTAATCTAGTTGGTTTTGTATACCCTTCTTGAACTAAGATCCACATACGATAATCTAGTGAATGTAAAAATGTAAATATGTGTGTTTTTCAAAAATTGAAAGGGATGTTATTAAATAAAGGAGGTCTAGTGATCGAATACCCTTCAGGTGTGTTTCAATTTCCAAAAGTAGCCATAATCATTTATCAAAAAGTATTCTAAACTTATGATTTTGAAATAAATCTTTGATTCTACTTGTTGATTCTTGTTGAATCTTGATTAGGTTGTTAAATCTAAGTTAATGTCCCAAGGCTAACTAAGAAGGGGGTGAATTGGTACCTTTAAAAATTCTCTAGGATTTTAAAAGTGAAACTGGTTGATCAAAGCAAGTTAATTAAAGTTTTTTTTGTTAAATGAAACATTTCAACCACAAAAAAAATAACTTGTAGTAAATAAAATGTGGAATTTAAATAACACAAAGATTTATAGTGGTTCGGTTAAGCATGACCTACATCCACTCCTTGAAGACTCCTTCAGGTATTGCACTATTACCAAAAGTGTCTCTCCTTTTTCCCCCAAAGTAAGGTAGAGAAGCCTTTACAAAAACTCTCTTCCACCAATCCCTGGTGCGGCAATGAACCATCATCCTTTCATACCCTCTAAGTGTCGGCAGAGTACAGTCAATTTTTCACACTCTCTAAGTGTAGGCAGAGAACCTTCTGTGAAAACCCTTTACTTTCACATTTTGTTTTGTTAGATTTCTGAGAAGTTTGTCTTGTACAAAATTGAGTTCATCCGAGACAAATAGTTAGAATGTTAACTCTGTCTGTACGAATTATTTGGACGAATAGAACGAGACCAAAATAGAGGAAATCATCCCTGTATGAAATTAATTATCATCTGTATGATTTACAAATAGAGGAGATCATCCCTGTATGAAAATTAATTATTATATATATGATTATTGTCTGAATGCAGTACAAAGTCAATAAGCTTGGGATGAACATAAAATATTATTCCGTACGATCGAAAATTTCTACCCCGTTATTTAAGTCATCCTTTTGATCTGTTTAGAGAGAGATAAAGAGAGAGAGAAAGATAAGGAGAAAGAAAAAAGAAACCAGATTTTGGGTGACTTTGGACTATTTTCGTTCGTCGACGCAGTTCAGAAAGTTTTTCAACTCGAGGTAAGACACATTATGTCTATCTCAATTTTCAAATGTGAATGTTTTTGATGAATTTTTTGATCAAAATTTTATATCCATTAGTAAAACACTGTGATAACTTTGTACAGGTAGAACTTTTATTGCGTAACTTTTTATATGTCATAGAGACTATAATTCTGCACATTCTGAATATTTTTAGAAAATTTTACCAGATATTCTGAAATCTAATGGGTTTTTATTGAATAGAAAATTATCGGGATGTTTAAAAATAGTATTATAGTATAATGGAAGCCTTAAAATGTTGTTTTACACGTTTCCTAGTAATTTGGTTATTTTCTGAAACTGTGTATTTTTTACCTGGTTGAAATGTTTATTGTCTACTATTATACAATATTTGATATCTTGACACATGCTTAATTACTCTGAAAATGTTATAATGTGATGATTTATGTGCTCATGTGACAAATGTTAATGTGCTCAATGATTAAATGATATGTGTTGGGAGTTATAAGGGGCAAGAATCCTTTGAGATTTTGTCTTTGTCAAGGAATTTCTGGGAGGAATAAGGGGCCAGAATCCTTTGAGATTATGTTTGTGTTAGGAAATTTTTGGGAGGCATAAGAGGCCAGAATCCTTTGAGATTTTATCTCTATTAGGGAATTTCTAAGATGCATAAGGGGTCAGAATTCTTAGAGATTTTATTTTGGTCCGGGAAATTTAATCAGAATCTGATATGTTATGGTACTATAAGCATAAAGAGAGTCATAAGGGACCATAATCTATTGAGATTCTATCTAGGTCTGAGAATCTGATCTAAATAACTCTCTGATATAAATTTCCATTTACTCAATTAATCTATATAATTATATGTTATTAATTCATCTTTTTTGTATGATTATAATTTATTAATTCATCTTTTATGTATGATTATCTATTATTATTTCATATGTTCTTTATGATTATCTGAATTCTGAATAGTCATCTGAATTCTATATGATTATCTAAATCATAGAATGTTACTATGTATTTATGTTGTATGATTTTCAGTTTAGTGAGTTATTTTTAAACTACAATTAATTGCTTTTAAATCTTCAGTAAAATATTTGAAATAAAAGAATGTTTGGGAATTTAAATTGGCTAGTGTGACTTGCTGAGTCGTTAGCTCACTGTGGTTTTATTCATAGTTTTTAGGATCTGGTAAAGGGAAAGAGGTTGTGGACTAGTTATTTAGGATCTGATATGAAGTTATAGGTATTTTATTATTTTGATTTTTGTATAGTCATGGATAGTTTACTTTTAGTTCTGTAATGTTTGTCTGTAGCAATGTACTGTAATGTATATGATTATTTTGATTAATAAAAGAAATATTATGGATAAGTTTTTTTTTCCTAGTATTTGGATGCCTTAGTAGTTCTATGGTTCAACAGTATTTCAATGAATATTGGTAGAAAATCTAAAAAAAATTCCAGAGCTAAATCTTGGGGTTTATCTATTACGGCTCAACACGATAGGACATATCCTATTTAGGTTGGGTTATGACAAAACTGAGTGGTATCAGAGCAATAGTTTCTACTCTGTATGAGTGTTACTTATTTTCATTTTATGTACATATGAGTATAGTTGCATACTATGTACAATTATGGATCCACCAGACCCCAATCTGACCGATGGATAGAGTGCTAGACATGTAGCTCCTGTATATGGTTCTACTCCAATAGTTGGTTTAGATACAATTTCATAGTTTGCTACATTAATAGCTCAAATGATGAGTGTGGCACAGAGCAGAATTTTTTTTGGTAGATCTGAAAATGTAGATAGACATCCATACATGTTTCTGCGATTAAAGCCTCTAAGATTTGAGGGATCTATTGAGCCCATAGAAACCAAGGACTGGTTGAGGAGGCTAGAAAAGACATTTGATGTTATGAAATATCCTCCTAATAGAATGGTACCATTAGCAGTCTTCCTATTAGATGGTGAAGAAGAACGGTAGTGGATGGGCCAGTAGGAGGAGAAATTTTAAGGGAAATTGAACTCTCTAATCACTTGGGAGGAATTATCTAAAGTGTTTAGATCCTGGTTTGTACCCCCTTCTACACGACAACAAATGCAAGAGACTTTCCTAAAGTTGATTCAAGGGAACAAGACAGTTATGCAGTACAAAGTAGAATTCACTACTTGGGCTAGATATGCTTCACAGTTGGTTAGTACTTCTACTGAGAAGTGTTATAGATTCCTGAGAGGACTTTGAGATAGCCTAAGATAGCTTCTTATGCCATTTCACATTTTTTATTTCTCTGAGCTGGTAGAGAGAGCTGGCAGAGAGAGCTCGTTTGATAGATAATGATTTGATGGCTACTCAACAGTGGTGGACTGCTAGTATGAAGAGGTTTAGTGGTGAAACTTATGGTAGTGCTTTTCTGGGAGAAAGAGTAGATTTATATCTAGATATTCTAAGAGAAGTAGACAGTCAATATCTGTAATAGCTTCTATTAGTGGCAGTGTGGCCAGTTCTTATTCTATTAGTGGGGCAGCTGTGTGCCAGAATAGTGGTCGACATCATTTTGATCAGTGCTATAGGTTGTCTGGACAGTGTTTCAAATGCGGTTAATTAGGATATTGGATAGAAGAGTGTCCACAAGTAGGATTTAATCGATGATATGAGTTTAGATCAGAGAGCTTTGTCAGATAAACAGGGAGGCCGAGGGCAGTTCGTCCCAGTACTACTTCTGAAGGATTATCTGGTAGAGCTAGTGGTTCGAGTTCAGTGGCAAGGAGATCTTCTGATGGTAATCAGAGGGAGCATAGTAGTTCTGTAGCTCCACTTTTAGTTCATCCACGTATATATAGTTTGACTTACCAAGAAGCCCGGAATGCTCCAGATATTATGATAGGCATAATTTATATTTTTGAGCATCCATGTCATGTTTTATTTAATTCTAAAGCTAGTTATTCCATTATTTTTGAGTGTTGCTTCAATTCATTATAATTGGCCTCAATTGCACTACCTATTTCTCCTCTATTATTTTACCGACTAGAGAGAAAATGATAGCCAAAAAATTTTATTTCTGTGAGATTGAGATTTTTGGTAAGCAATGGAAATCAAGTTTGATTTATTTTACCTATTTCCTCATATAATATTTTTTTGGGTATGAATTATTTGAGTCAATATGGGGCTCAGATTAAATGCTTGAAAAAAGCAAGTTACATTATTTATGGGCAGTGATAGTTGTGTATTCCAAGGAGTAAGAGGTGTATTATTCTACCTAATCTCTATGTTAAAAGTAAATAAGTTGTAGAAGAAGGGTTGTATGGTATTTCTGGCATCTGTTCGCGATATGAATATATATATGGGTTCTATTTCTGATATCTCGATAGTACAAGATTTTTTAGATGTATTTCCTAAGGAATTAATCAGTTTACCTCTGGATAGAGATGTAGAGTTCTATATTGATATAATTCCAGGTATGGAACTGATTCTAAAGCTCTGTATAGGATGGAACCAAAGGAGCTTACGGAGTTGAAGGTTTAGCTCCAAGAGTTGGTTGATAGGGGATTATCCATCCTAGTATTTCTCCCTATGGAGCACATATTCTATTTGTGAAGAAAAATGATGGTACAATGCATATATGTATTGATTACAGAGAGTTGAACAAAGTTACTATCAAGAATAAATATCTATTACCACAAATTGATTATCTATTTGATCAACTTGCTGGATATTCTGTATTCTCAAAGATTGATCTACGACCTGGTTACTATCAGGTGAAGATGAGAGAAGCTCGTGTGATGAAAATAGCTTTAGTACTCGATACAAACACTATGAGTTCTTGGTCATGCCATTTGGGGTGACTAATACACCGGATGTCATTATGGATCTGATGAACAGAGTATTTAAAGACTATTTGGATCAATTTGTGATCATTTTCATAAATGACATTTTGATATATTCTACTTCTGAGGAAGATCATGCCATACATTTGAGAAGTGTTTTGGAGACTTTGAGGCAGCACTAGTTGTATGTAATTTTTTCCAAATGCGAGTTTTGGCTGAAGAGTATTTCATTTTTGGGACATGTGGTGAGCGGCGATGGTATTTCTGTTGATCCCCAGAAAATTCAAGCTATTACTAATTGGTCGAGGCCTACTACGATATTTAAGATATGTAGTTTCTTGGGTATGGCTGGATATTATAGGAAGTTTATGAAGGTATTTTCTTAGATTTTGGCACCTCTGATGAGACTGACTTAGAAGTTAGTAGCTTTTATTTGGACACCAGTGTGTGAGGCTAGTTTTCAGATATTGAATGATTATTTAACTTTTGCTCCAATTATGATCCTTCCCTCTTATACAAAAGGATTATAGGTATTTAGTGATGCTTCGCTGAAAGGTTTAGGATGTGTTTTAATACACCACGGTCAGGTGATAGCTTACGCTTCAAGACGGTTGAAGCCACATGAAAGGAATTATCCGACGCATGATTTATAATTGGTTGCTATTATATTTTCTTTGAAGATTTGGCATCATTACTTGTATGGTGTCAAGTGTGAGATTTTTATGGATCATCAGAGTTTGAAGTACATATTTACTCAAAAGGATTTGAATTTAAGACAAACGAGATGTCTTGAGTTAATCAAGGTCTATGATCTGATTATTCAGTATCAGCCTAGTAAGACTAATGTGGTGGTAGATACTCTGAGCAGGAAGTCTTCAGTATTATCATGTATACAACTCATGATAAGTATTTAATACGAGATATAGAAAGATTACATTTGGAGGTGATTCTTCTTTTGATTGGGATTTTGATATAGTGACTCAGATGATCACTCAGCCCACTTTAGAAGTAAAAATTCATGAAGCTCAAAAGTTAGATGCAAAATATTTAAAGTTGGTTGATCATATTAAATCTGGTAAGAAATCTAAACTATGAATTTCTGATTATGGTGTCATTTTCACTAAGGATAGACATTGGGTTCCTATTTTTGGATATTTACAAAAGGAGATTCTAAATTAGGATCATTATTCATGTTATAACATTTATCCAGGAAGTAGTAAGATCTACAGAGATATGAAGAGTATTTTTTGGTGGCCTGGATTAAAGAAGGACATAGCAAAGTTTGTTTTGAAATGTGAAGCCTGTTAGTTAGTGAAGGCAAAACATCAACGACCGGGATGTCTTCTATAGTCGTTGTCTATTCTTGAGTGGAAATGTGAAGAGGTAATAATGAATTTTTTTATGGGTTTCCCCAGATCAAGGCTAGGACATGATGCTATTAGATCGACTGACAAAATATGCTCATTTTCCTTCGATTAGATAGACAGATCTAGTGGACAAGTTGGCACAGATCTATGTTAAAGATATTGTCAGATTACACGGTGTGCCGAAAGTGATTGTATCTGATCGAGATGTCAGGTTTATCTCCATACTATGGAGATGTATTCAATAATGTCTGGGTATGAAGTTACATGTCATTACGGCTTTTCATTCGAAGACTGATGGACAATCTAAAAGGACTATTCAGGTACTATAAGATCTTCTGAGATTATATGTTTTAGATTTTGGGGACAGATGGGATGATCATATCCCATTAATAAAGTTTGCATATAATAATAATTATCAGTCCAGCATAGGCATGGCTCCTTACTATATGGCAAAAAATATATAACTCCTTTGACTTTGACGGAGGTGGGAGATAGACAAGTGATGGGTTCATCCTTTGTGGATGATACTGTTATAAAGATCAAATTGATTAAAGAAAGATTGAAATCTACACAAGATAGACAGAAGAAGTATTACAATCAAAAGCATAGATTTGTTGAATTTCAGTTTGGTGACCTTATGTTTGTCAAGGTCAGTCCTATGAAAGGTGTTAGCATATTTGGGAGAATACGCAAGCTAAGTCCAAGGTACATTGCACCTTTTGAGGTCATTGAAAAGATTGGTAATTCTACTTACATGTTATTATTACCTGATCAAATGTCTGATATACACAATATGTTTCACATATCATCTTTGAGAAAGTGGATATCCGATTCTGGGAAGAGATTATTTGTTGATGATGTAGAGGTTCTTGCAAATCTACAGTACCTGAAAATATTTTGGCATAAGATATGATAAAGTTGAGAAGCAAATATTGTTGCGGATCTATGGCTTATGATTTTGATGATAGCAAACATTCTTTTTTCTCTATAACTGCCTTATCTACTGACATTTCAGGTTCACACGATCGGACTGTAATTTGGAACCAGCTCAAGATTGGGTAGACTAGGTCTGAGTCAGTTTATACACTTTTTCCTTTCTTGAGTCTATTGTATTTGGTGTGGCTCCTGATGCTTTATAACTTGGAAGATTTCTGACTGTTCCCTAGATTTTACTATTTTTGGTAACATCGTTCGGGACGATTTTATATCATCTTGGACAATCAGTTCAAAAGCAGAAACCTTAATTAGGGCATCCTCGTTAAGGTAGCCGTCATATGTTAATCAGCATGGACGATACCTGTATCGTCCATGATGATAAGCTCAATTCAGATAGAATCAGCCGCTATGATCAGATTAGGTATTCATTATTTTAGGAAATCAGCCATGATGATATACACATCGTCCAGGATGATCTAACTCAATTATGCCTAAATTGATCTGGTATCTTTGGAAAGCATTAATGGCTGATTGATACAATCACATCATCCGGGATGATCGTAGGATCGGCCAGGATGATTTCCTGGATGAATTACATCGGCCAGAATCTATTTCAGGCAATGATCAGGATGATTGAAATCGGTTTTAAACTAATTGTCCGGGATGATTGTGAGATCGGTCAGGACGATGTAACCAATTTTCTTCTGATCATCCCAAATCATCCCGGGCTGATGAGCTTAATTTGTACTAATCACACAGGATGATATTTATATCATCTTGGATGATAATGTCAGAAACTTGTATTAATGAGCTAATTTTGAGATCTTCTATTTAAGCTATGACATGACACTTGGTAAGTGTCCTTGGCATCCATTGTAGCTTCATTCTTGGGGGGGGAAACTTGAAGAGAAAGCTTGAAAGGGAGTGAGAAACGGGTGAAGTCTGAGAGAGGGAGAAGATCCTCTGAGGGGGGACTCAAGGGAGTGTGGAGGGGGATTCCACACGGTTGCTCCGGCAGGCTTGCACCTTAATACCGTCGGATTCAAGGCTTGTCTCGAGGGAAGTTAACCAAAGAAGAAGATCTCTTTGGTGTCAAAGGACCTGGCGACTCCGCCGCACCGGGGAAGGTGGAAGTGATTTTGTAAGGGCTTCTCCGCCTAGCTGTGGGGGCTAAAGGAGAGACACTTATTTAGTGCAATACTTGGAGGGTGCCCCCAAGGAGTAGACGTAGGTCAAGGTTTGACCAAACCACTACAAATCTGGTGTGTTCTTTTCTTATTATTGCTTCCGCATTTAATTTCTGCATCATTGGTATTTATTATGGTGAATCTTATTTTTGGATTTAAGATTGTGTTTATTTTAAATATTGATTCACCTCTCTATCTAGCCTTGGGCTAGTTCATAGAGCCTAACATCCCTAACGCACTTTTAAGTGGTATCAGAGCACTTTCTAGTGTCATCTGAGCACTTTCAAGTGGTATCAGAGCCGTATTCATAAAATAAGTTTTTAAAAACTTTTGTATTTCGATCCATGGCTAATTTTTCAAAACATAATATTGTGGAAGGATATTCAATCACCAGACCAGCTATATTTAAAAATATTAAATTTGATTTTTTGAACATTTGTATGTCTATTTTTTTGCAATCAATTAATTTTCGAATGTGGCGTATGATTTTAATTGGTTATTCATTATCATCACGAATTGTAGATGGAATTAAAACTGACATTCCTTTTAGTCAATGTAATAGAGATGAACGAATCGATGCTCAATTGAATGCAAAATCTTTAAACTGCTTTTTCTGTGCTTTAAATTCTGAAAATTTTATGTTAGTATCCATGTGCACTACTGGTAAGAAAATTTGGGATAAACTACACACCATATAAGAAGGCACTAGTGAAATCAAGCAATCCAAGTTGAATATGTTAATGCATGATTTTGAACTATTTTCCATTAAACCTTATGAGACGATCTTAGACATGTATACTAGGTTTATTCAAATTGTGACATCATTGCATGCTTTAGGAAAAGAGTTTTCAGATTTTGAAAAAGTCAATAAAATTCTTTGTTGTTTACTTGACAAATTTGATGCCAAAGTTGTTGATATTTGTAAATCAAAATATTTGAATAAAAATTCTATTGATAATTTGATTGGCTCACTCATTGCCTATGAGCAAAGTTTGGGTCAAAAACTTTTGGATACAGGTGAAGCGATAGTGCTAAAAGCTGAAGATATAGAAAGAGATAGGTTAGTTGGTGACGAATGCAATGACTTGTCAAGCAAATCACAAAGCTCGCCAAAGCATAAGAAAAAGTGGAAAAAAGGTAAAAACTGTAAGGACGTTCATATTTCTTCTGACGTTATTTGCTTTCGATGTAGGAAGCTTGGACATATGAAAAATTAGTGCCCTAATTTAAGAATTCTTCCTACGAAAGAAAAGGGTAAGGCTAAATAAAATTTAAACTAGGGAAATAATGAAAAGAAAAAATCTCATGGGCAGACTTGGTTTCTGAAGCATCGGACCAAGAGAAAGATAATAGTTAAAAGCCTTGTTTGTGTGTTTGTAATGTGTTTTGTTTTTAGTTATTTTTTGTTTTTTGTTTTGTTTCAGTTTTATTTTGTGTTTTTATCTTTGTTTATTCTTTGAATTTTTTTTTATTTTTGTTTCATGAAATTTTTTCGCAGATCAACACACACGTTCACTTTCTAAAAATGAAATATCTACTCCTGTTTTTTCTTGAAATTTTTTGATAAGTTGTGATTGACTTCTCTAAAAACAGTCAAAGGAAGAAAACTCATGTTTTTTACTCTCAATCTCTATTTCTTAAAAGAGGTTATTCTACTTTTGATTTAAAATCTTTTTCATATTTTAATTTAGTCTTTGAAACTAAAATTGTTTATCTCCCTACATTTTATTTATCGCATAGAGATCTTTTGTAAGTTGTTGAATCTAACTCATAATTTTCTTATTCAAGAATTCGCTTTATCAATAGGATGGGTTTACTTTTGTTTTTAAGATTTCAGAAAGGTAGCATATTAAAAAAAAACAAAATTGGCCAATGATGCCAAAAATAAAAGATGCGCAAAGACGCCAAATTGAAAAATATACACAAAGTGTATCAAAAATCAAAAGATACGCAAAGAGCGCCATTCAAATTGATAAGAGGCATAAAATGAGCCCACAAAGTTTAATGTTTACCATTTTTGTACTTCTTAATAGCTTAAGAAAACCCCTGATATTTTTGATACTTGAGTTTGAAAATCTTGATCCTTATTCAATAATTCGTGCATTAATCTTCTATTAGATATATTTTATGAAAAGAGGTTTGAAAAATTAGTGTTTCTTTTTCTAATTTATTCCTTGATTTAGATATTGAATTAAAAAGTTTTTGAGCCTTTTTAAAGAACTTGAGTTTGAATTATCAAATTCTGAATTTCTAACCTTTTCTGGGCTATGCGTTGTCAATCCAATTCTACTAAGTTTTTGTTTAAAACCAAGAGATAACTTTCTCATTTTAAGAATATTTGTTTTTTCACTAGATCAGGGAACATTTTTTGTTTGTTTTGTTTTTTGTTTGTGCCTCCTCTCTTTTTGATAATGTCAAAGAGGGAGAACGTACTGTTGAATTTGTATCCTTTTTTTTTCTTTTAAAAAAAATTAAAACAACAAAAATATTTTATCTCCCCTATTTTTTTTTAAAAAGTATTGTTCTAGTGAGGGGGAGATTAGGAGAAAATATTCCTTTTTGCAAATTCAAATTGAAATGTTTGCCATCATCAAAAAGGGGGAGATTGTTGCAGATCTATGGCTTATGATTTTGATGATAGCAAACATTCTTTTTTCTCTGCAACTGCCTTATCTACTGATATTTCAGATTCACAAGATCGGACTGCAATTTGTAACCAGCTCAAGATTGGGTAGACTAGGTCTGAGTCAATTTATACACTTTTACATTTCTTGAGTATATTGTATTTAGAGTGGCTCTTGATGCTTTGTAACTTGGAAGATTTCTAACTGTTTCCTAGAGTTTATTATTTTTAGTAACATCATCTGGGATGATTTTATATTATCCTGAATGATCAGTTCAAAAGCAGAAACCTTAATTAGGGCATCCTCATGAAGGCGACCGTCATATGTTAATCAGCATGGATGATACCTGTATCGGCCAGGACGATAAGCTCAATTTATAAAGAATCAGTTGCCATGATCAGATTAGGTATTCATTATTTTAAAAAATTGGGCAGGACGATATACACATCGTCCAGGATGATCTAACTCAATTATGCCTAAATTGATCTAGTATCTTTGGAAAGCATTAATTGCTGATTGATACGATCACATCGTCCGGTATAATCGTAGGATCGGCCAGGACGATTTCCTGGATGATTTACATCGGTTAGAATCTATTACAGGCGATGATCAGGATGATTGAAATCAGTTTTAAACTAATCGTCCAGGACGATCGTGAGATCGGCCAGGACGATGTAACCAATTTTCTTCTGATCATCCCAAATCATCCCGGGTTGATGAGCTTAATTTGTACTAATCGTATAGGACGATATTTATATCATCCTGGACGATAATGTCGGAAACTTGTATTAATGAGCTCAATTTGAGATCTTCTATTTAAGCTATGACATGACACTTGGTAAGTGTCCTTGGCAGCCATTGTAGCTTCGTTCTTGTGGGGGAAACTTGAAGAGAAAGCTTGAAAGGGAGTGAGGAACGGGTGAAGTCTGAGAGAGGGAGAAGATTTTGTGAGGGGGACTCAAGGGAGTGTGAAGGGGGATTCTACACGGTTGCTCCGGCAGGCTTGCACCTTAATACCATCAGATTCAAGGCTTGTCTCGAGGGAAGTTCACCAAAGAAGAATATCTCTTTAGTGTCAAAGGACCCGGTGACTCCGCCGCACCGGGGAAGGTGGAAGTGATTTTGTAAGGGCTTCTCCGCCTAGCTGTGGGGGCTAAAGGAGAGACACTTATTTACTGCAATACTTAGAGGGTGCCTCCAAGGAGTGGACGTAGATCAAGGTTTGACCGAACCACTATAAATCCAGTGTGTTCTTTTCTTATTATTGCTTCCGCATTTAATTTCCGCATCGTTGGTTTTGATTGTGGTGAATCTTATTTTTGGATTTAAGATTGTGTTTGTTTTTAATACTGATTCACCTCTCTATCTCTTTATTAGCCTTGGGCCAGTTCATATGGGGCCTAACTTCCCCAACGAACATTCAAGTGGTATCAGAGCACTTTTTTGTGTCATCTGAGCACTTTTAAATATATCCATATGGTTAAGGTACAGTGGAAGCATAGGACAGCCATAGAGGCTACTTGGAAGAAGGAATCTGATATGAGGAAGTTGTATCCAGGTTTATTCTAACTCATTCTTCTTTGGGAATGTCGAGGATGACATGTTTCTTAAGGTGGGTAGATTGTGAAAACCCTTTTCTTACACATTTTATTTTGGTAGATTTCTGAGAAGTTCGTCCTGTATGAATTGAGTTCATCCGATATGAACAGTTAGAATGTTAACTTCGTCTATATGAATCATTTCAACAAATAGAATGAGATCATAATAGAGAAGATTGTCCCTATATGAAATTAATTATCATCCGTACGATTTGCGAACAAAGGAGATCGTCCCTATATGAAAATTAAATAGCATCTGTACGATTGTTGGCTGAATGCAGTACAGAGCCGATCGTCCAAGGACAAACATTAAATACCATCCCGTATGATCGAAAAAATCTACGCCATTATTTAAATCATCCTTTTGATCCATTTAGAGAGAGAGAAAGAGAGATAAAGAGAAAGAGAAGGAGAAAGAAGAAGAAACCAGATTTTGGGCGACTTCGACCCATTTTTATTCTTCGACGCATTTGAGAAAGTTGTTCAACTCAAGGTAAAGCATATTATGCATATCTCAATTTTAAAATGTGAAACTTTTTGACGAATTTTTCGATCAAAATTTTATATCTTTTACCGAAAAATTTGAATAACTTTGTACCGGTATAACTTTTATCGTGTACCTTTTTATATGTCATAGAGACAATAATTCTGCAAATTTTGAATATTTTTTGGAATTATTCACCTGGTATTCTAAAATCTAACGGGTTTTTATTGAATAGAAAATTATCGGGATGTTGAAAAATAGTGTTACAATACAATAAAAGCCTTATAATATTATTATACACATTCCCTAGTAATTTGTTATTTTTTGAAATTGTGCATTTTTACCTCGTTGAAATGTTTGTTGTCTGCTATTATATAATATGTGATATCTTGACACATGCTTAATTGCTCTGAAAATGTTATAATGTGATGATTTATGTGCTCATGTGACAAATGTTAATGTGCTCATTGATTAAATGATATATGTTAGGAGTTATAAGGGGTCAGAATGCTTTGAGATTCTGTCTGTGTCAGAGAATTTCTGGGATGTATAAGCGGAAAGAATCCTTTGAGATTCTGTTTGTGTCAGGGAATTTCTGGGAGGCATAAGGGGCCAGAATCCTTTGAGGTTCTGCCTATGTCAGGGAATTTTTGGGAGGCAAAAGGGGCCAAAATTCTTAGTGATTATGTCTGGGTCTGGGAAATATAATCTGAATCTTATATGTTATGGTGCTATAAGCATAAAGAGAGTCATAATGGGCCAGAATTCATTGAGATTCTATCTAGGTTCGAGAATCTGATATGAATAACTCTGTGATATGAATTTTCATTTACTCAATTATTCTAGACAATTATCTGTTATTAATTCATCTATTCTGTACGATTATTTTTTATTAATTCATCTATTATGTATGATTATTTGTTATTATTTCATATATTATGTATGATTATTTTAATTCTAAATAGTTATTTCAATTTTGTATGGTTATCTGAATCATAGAATGTTACTATATATTTCTATTATATTTTTTTTAGTTCAGTGAGTTATTTTTAAACTGTAATTAACTACTTTTAAATCTTCAGTAAAATATTTGAAATAAAAGAATGTTTGGAAATTTAGATTGGCTAGTGCGACTTGCTGAGCTGTTAGCTCATTGTGGTTTTATTCATGGTTTTTAGGATCTGGTAAATAGAAAGACGTTATGGACTAGCTGTTCAGGATATGATCTGTAGTTATAAGTATTTTGTTATTTTGATTTTTATACAGTTATGACTAGTTAACTTTTCAGTTCTATAATGTTTATTTGTAGTCGTGTATTATAAGGTATATGATGATTCTGATGAATGAAAGAAATATTATGGATAAGATTTTTTTTCAAATATTTGGATGGTTTAGTAGCTCTGTGGTTCAGTAGTATTTAAACGAACATCGGCAGAAAATATGAAAAAAAATTCCAAAGCTAGATCTTGGGGTCTATCTGTCACGGCTCAACACAATAGAACCTATCTTGGTCAGGTTCGGTTATGACACCTTCATCCTTTCACACTCTCTAAGTGTAGGCAGAGAACATTCATCCTTTCACACTTTCCAAGTGTCAGTAAAGAACTGGATCTTATCGAAAGATCTTCACACAAGCAATCTAGAAAGACAAGATAAAGAGTGATAACCATAATTATAAGGAGATCCTTACCTTTGAGTAATCTTATGAACCCTTCACACTCCACTTGTAAGAAATCTCTCTCAAACACTCTCTCACACTCTCTCTCCTTCAATTGCCCTTGAAAAAACATGTATACAATGTTAAGATAGTTGCTATTTGCATGCTTTACATTTTTGCAACTTGTATAGTTTTGATGATTCCAAATATTATTGTTCAAATGTGTAGTTATCTCCTAACAATTTTAGAAGATTTGTATTTGCTCTTGTGTGTACTAACATTTCACGAAAATCAAACTCCAGACTTCAAATCAAATTTAGCATGAAATACTTTGTAAATTTTGAAGCTTATACTTTTCTTTGAAATAAAATTGAAAGGGAGTGATTGTAATTGAGTGAATAAAAACATACACACACACATAAGGAGATCATATAAAATTTATACTGATCGTACGGGACGATATTAGTTCGTACTGGACAATCAGACAGTTATCTCCTATTGAACACATGAAACGAATAGGAACTGGCTTGAAAAATTTTTCTAAGTCCTATTCGTCCAGGACGAAATTAAATATCGTCCAGGACAATTTGTTCTCTGTAAGATTTTCATCCAGACAAAATTAAATTATCGTACATGACGATTTGCTCTTTGTAAAATTTTCGTCCAAATGAAATTAAATATCATACTAGACAATCTGGTTTCTGTAAGATTTTCATCCAGATGAAATTAAATTATTGTATATGACGATTTGCTCTCTGTAAATTTTTTGTCGAGACAAAATTAAATATCGTACAGGACGATTTGGTCTCTATAAGATTTTCGTCCAAACAAAATTAAATTATCGTACATTACAATCTGTTCTCTGTAAAATTTTCGTCCAGACGAAATTAAATATCGTCCAGGACAATCGGCTCTCTGTAAAAATTTCGTCTAGATGAATAAGATTTTCGTCCAGACGATTAACCGACTTAGAACGGTTTTCTGCGGTTTTTGGATCCGACCTAGTAATAACCGTTCGTACCAGACAAACTTAGTTCGTACGGGACGATAAGCTTGTACGAAAATATTTCGTACACATATACAAAGAGGATCATTTCAAAGATTTTAAGTAAAATCGTCCAGGATGATCCACGATCGTACGGGACGATCCACTGCGTTCAGAATTAAAAACTTGCAGTTTTTGGGCGATTTTTCTTGTCTTTTGTATAAATAGTCCAAATTAGACTGCCACCCAATCTTTTTGTCATTTGATCTTTGTGCCTCTTGAGAGAATAGCCAAGGAGAGAGTGTGCGAGTGCATTCAAAGGAGGATTCCTACCACTGGAGCGTGAAGGCTTCACTTGGAGTTCAAAGGTAAGAATCTCTACTTGTGAATTGGGATTACTTCACTCTTTTCCTTCTTCCTTCTAGATTCTTGTGAGAAGATCTGTCAAGAAGATTTGATTCGCTGCCAACACTTGGAGAGTGTGAACAGACGAAGGGTTCACTGCCTACACTTGGAGAGTGT